>NC_141025.1:8150000-8245000 GCF_052040795.2 Danio rerio | reverse complement strand
GAGGGGCTTCCACGATCCACACACAAGCTCTTCCAGTAACCAAGGAAACAGTGAGTAAATTTTCTAGTACCCCACACAAACAACTGAAAACAAGTCTAAATGTACTTACACGGTGCTGGTCTCGTTGCTAAAGTGCTTCTCATAATGATAATAATAATAATAATAATAAAAACAACAACAGCATATTTGGGGATGTTTTGCTTTCATAACTCAAATCATGACCTGCAAAAAGGTTTTTCTTACTTAGAATTTTGTGCTATTGTTCTTCTTTACAGTCTATTTTTCATTTTTAAAAAAATATTGTTTTGTTTTCAGAAATAATAAGTCAAAATTAAGCAAGTTTTTTTTTCTTTAAAACAAGCGCAATAACCTTGTTTGAAATAAGTGTATTTTGCTTACACCATTGGCAGACTATTTTGCTTGTTTAAAGGAATAACTCATTTAATTTGACTGCTAATTTCTGAAAACAGGACAATACTTTTTGCTCGTCTACAAAATTCTTAATGATTTAAGAATTTGCAGATATTTGGACTAGAAATAAGACAAAAGCACAGAGGAATAAACATATTTTTTGCAGTGTAGACTTATTCTTTTATCTGCAGAAATTGTAATACCAGCTCAAATATAGTTCATTCGTTCACTTTCCTTCAGCTTTGTCTCTTTATTCATCAGACCTCGCCACAGCAGAATAAACTGCTAACTTATCCAGCACAGGTTTTATGCAGCGGATGCCCTTCCAGCTGCAACCCAGTACAAGAAAATATACACTTTCGCATTCACACACACATACACACACTTATACACTACAGCCAATTTATTTTCATCAATTCACCTATAGCGCATGTGTTTGGACTGTGGGGAAAAACCGAAGCACCCGGAGGAAACCCACGACAACAGAGGGAGAACATGCAAACTCCACACAGAAATGCCATCTGATCCAGCTGGGACTCAAACCAGAGACCTTATTGCTGCGGGGTGACAGTGCTAACCACTGAGCCACCGTGCCGTCCAACTCAAATATAGTTATTAAAAACAATTATTAGGTTATTGCAGACAATAAACATCACACACCCCTTCATGGGACAGATGTACAGGTCGTTTCAATCTGGTTTCACCCCTTATTATGATCTTCATTCATCGTGAGCAGCTCCTACATCACTAAGTAGTGCACTATAGGTTTTTGGAACAGAGTTAAAGAGTTAGAGTGAGAGCTGAGTGGGGTTAAATGGATTGTGCCTGTTCAACTTTTAAAAGGGAAGAACTTTTTAAAGTTTAAACTTAAGTGAGGAAGCGCCTGCGGGGAGAGACAGACACCAGAATCATTACACAACACAAAACAGAGGAGATTCACATCCGCGGCCTGTCTTTAGACGCCAGCGAACAAATTAAACTGCCACACTGACGCATCCACGGTTCATACATTGAGAGAGCATCAAAATACAGATGAGCCGCTATCGTGACAGTGAGTGAAACAAATGAAGGGCCATGTTTATGTGCTTTATTACATGCCAGAGAAATAAACACATCAACTAAAGCCATTGAAGTAAACAAGAAAGTGAATTTGCAAATGATTTCGCTCGAGTTGCCGTGCGCATCTGCAAAACAATGCTTTTCTTACTAACATTTTTCGGTTTCGTTTTTAGTACAAATAACAAGAATTCTTATATTTTATGGACAAGCAAAACACGTTAGGCTCTATTTCAATGATTAAAGTTTAAAGTGCATGGCGCAAAAGCATTAAGGGCGTAAATTCACTTTTGTTATTTTAAGGAAAGAAAAATCCGCTCTGCGTCGTGGTGCATTGTCTAACATGGTTGTGCTTATTCTCTTACTGAGTTATGGGTAGATTTCCACAGATTATTAACCCATCATTGAGTCTATTTATTTATTCGTGCAAATGTGTGTAAATTTATTTAGTTTTTAAAATAATTTCTGTAATACTGTTGACTAATATGAAAATGTTCACAAGATTTATTTACTATACAGGGCTCTTTTTTGACGATCCATGTGGAAAGTCCAAAGTATTAAAAGCGTGTCAGAATCCACTTTTACTATTTTAAGGACAGAAAAGACTGTTTCGAGCACAGCACACGGTCTAAAAGGGTTGAGCTTATTCTCTTGATGAGTTATAGGTGTGTTTTGAGAATAAACCAATCAGAGTCTCACATTCCCTTTAAGAGTCAGTTGTGTCGCGCCATAGTGCATTTGCTATTTACATGACGGACTTTGTAAGTGGAAAAACTGAGCATTTCACTAAAGAGAAAACAGTTAAACAGAGCATCTGCAGCGTAAGAATGAGATCATTATTTACTTTCACTTTAACTCTCGTGGATACTAAAACTTCTTGTACGCACAGATACCCATTAGCCTAAAAATAAGCTCAAAGATTTGTTTTAAAACTATTTCTAAATTCAGTTCCAATTGCCAGCAAACGAATAAATGAACAATAATAATGAAGTGTGGTCAAAAACTGAGTTGTATCCAAATACACATGCTGTGCCCTATATGGTTTTAAACTAACAGGTGGGCAAATCTAAGCTTTGTTTTTAATAAAACAAATACAAATATGCAAAAAATAAATTATACTGCTAGCAATAATAACATTATACAAAAGCAAATTGTTATGAATGAACTGAAAAAGCCCCCCAAAGTGAAGACAGCATAAAAAGTCTGATTTTTATATTTATGTATGCTAGAAAATAATATGTTTTGTAATATTTTAATCCTTTATATTTATATCCTATATATATCCTTATTATATCATATATATATATATATATATCCTTAATATTTTAATTATTTTTCATATGTAAAGATATTTGTGTATTGCTGTGCATCCTGTCTGTATTAAGCAGTGTGTAGGTGAGGTGCACAACTAACGCACTCTGCGCTGGACTTTAGACCGGCTTTGTTCTGGTCTATAGAACAGTCGATGATAGTTTCTCAAAATAGCAATGCGCCTGTAATGCGCCTCAACACCCCTCCCTTTTTAGACAAGAACGCCTATGGGCGCACATATGAGCGCAAATGCATTTGCTATTTAATCAGCGTGGTGTAACACGTCATAACGACTCTTGCGTCAAGGTGAAACTAGCAAACAACAATTGCGTCGCGCCTTGCGTCGCATTTCGCCGGGTGTATGATACGGCCCACATTATGTAAAGTACTATTTTCTGTCTTTTACTAGATATATTTTATGAGAGACTTGCTTTGTTTAACAAATAAGTAAATATTATTGGATTTGCACAGTAAACAAATTAAATAAAAGTTAAAGGTATTATTGTTATTTCATATAATAAGTTTTTAGTTTTCCCTGAGATGGGTTGCGGCGGGAAGGGCATCCGCTGCGTAAAAACTTGCTGGATAAGTTGGTGGTTCATTCCGCTGTGGTAACCCCAGATTAATAAAGGGACTAAGCCAACAAGAAAATAAGAATGAATGAAGTTTTTAGTTATGATATTCCCCCAAAATTATTCCGCATGAATCCGCAAAATTTTTACAAAAATCTCAGCAGAAATAGCAAAAAATGTCCACAGATTCTGTCTGGCCCTAGTTGTAGGTGTGTTTCGAGAATAAACCAATAACATTCTCATCTCCCATTCCCTTTAAGAGTCAGTTGCACCATGGAGCATTTGATATTTAGATAGTGGACTTTGTAAGTGGAACAACTGAACGCTTCAATAGAAGCGAGAAAACAGTTAAACAGAGCATCTGCAGCGCGAGGATAAAGAATGAGCCTCCTCCATTCAGTCTCTTTCACTTTCTTTTTCTCTCTTTCGTGGATAAGGAAACGGTGTTGTATGCACAGATGTCCATTAGCCTACATAATTGATTTAGTTTGTTAAGCACAAAGTTTTGTTTCAAACTGGTTTTAAATTCACTTCTAATTTTCAGCAAATAAATATATGAACAATAATAACGAAATGTGGTCAAAAAACTGAGTTATATCCAAACACACATGCTATGCCCCATATGGTCCAAAACCTGAAAGGTGAACAAATCTAAGCTTGTGTTTAATAAAACAAATATAAATATGGTAAATAATACCGATAATAATAATATTATACAAAAGCAAGCTGTCGTGAATAAACTGAAAAAAGTCCACCGAGATAAAGGTGGTGGTTTTTACATTTATGTAGCAAATATTAATTATTGTAATATTTTAATCCTTTAATTCTTTTTCATAAGTAAAGATATTTGTGTATTGCTGTATATCCTGCGTGTTTTAAGCAATGTATAGGCGAGTTACATAACGCGCTCTGTGCTGGATTTTAAACCTACTTTCAGCTGGTCTGTTGCACAGTCTATTTTAGTTCCTCAAAATAGCAACGCGCCAACAATGCTCCTTAACACGCCACTTTTCTAGACCAGATTACCCATGAGTCGACAAAGTAGTGCAAATGAATTTGCCATTTAAACAACAATATGGAAAATAGAAAAATAAAGGTTGCGCGGGGCTGAAAATAGAAACACGTCGGGGGCAAACAGGTCTTGCACCTTATCACGCCGGTTGTATGATAAGGCCCATTGTGTTATTTTAAGAAATATTATGTCACAATTAAGTGAGTTCGTCCCTATAACGAGCAAAATAGTCTGCCAATGGAGTAAGGAAAATAATCTTATGCCAAAAGGACAAACTAAATTATTTTGCTCACCCTATTCATAGGTTCAATGTGACATCACACAGTGGTGCGACCGCTGTTTTTGTGACCGAACTGTACTATAGCTGTTTTTGTTATAATCACAGTTAAACAAATAAAACAGCCCTTTAACTTTTAAACAAAATCTTACTCTTATTTGCACGACCTAGAATGATGGAGTACAGTATGCTGCTACTTGTGGGTTTTTCACTGTCATAAAAAATGCAAACGTGTATAAGAGCAAGCGCTCCCTCATGGGTCTGTGTATCAGAAACACATGAGCACCAGGTGTGATCTGCCGTGTTTATGACACAAATAAGTGTGTATGTAAATATGTGCATGTGAGTGAATGTGTGTGGGTAGTCTCTGTTTTAGCGCATGCTTCTATATTCAGTTTAAACCAGAAGTTTACATACAAACTAAAAAAGGAACATAACCATTTTTCAAATAATGTCTGATGGCAAATCATACTAAATGTTTTCTATATTAGGTCCGTTAGGATTACCTAAATGATTTACATTTGCTAAATGCCAGAATAATGAGAGAATTTTTTTTTTTTTTTTAAGAATTAATTTTTTTTTTGAGAATCTTCTATATATTTCTAGACAGTCAAAATTTTACATACATTTCCTTTGTATTTTTTAGCTTTGCTTTTAAACTGTTTAACTTTGGTCAGATGTTTTGGGTATCCTTCTACAAGCTTCTCACAATAGTTTGAAGGAATTTTGGCCAATTTTGGTCAGATTTGTAGGCTGTCTTGCTCGCACAAGCTTTTTCGACTCTGCCCACAAATTTTCTATAGGATTGCCATCAGAGCTTTGTGATGGCCACTCAAAACATTTACTCTGTTGTCCTAAAACAGTTTTTAAGTAATTTGGCAGTATGCTTAGTGTCATAGTCTGTTTGGAAGACCCATTTGTGGCCAAGTTTTAATTTCCTGGCTGATGTCTCGAGATGTTGCTTCAGTATTTCTACATAATGTTCTTTCTTCATGATGCCATCTATGCTGTGAAGTGGACCAGTCCCTCCTGCAGATAAACAGCCCCACAACATGATGCTGCCACTCCCATACTTCACAGTTGGGATGGTGTTCCTAGGCTTTGTCCTCCAAATGTAACACTGGTCATTATGGCCAAACAATTCAATCTTAGATCCATCAGCCCACAGGACATGTCTCCAAAAAACAGTCTTTTTCCCAGTGTAATCTAGCAAATTGTAATCTGGCTTTTTTGTTGATGCTGGCTTGTTGATTTTCCCATGTTGTCACACATGGAAGCAGTGTGTTTGATTATTTCCTTAAATACTATTCTACAGTTGTGCTTCCAATTAACTCAAATGTTGTCAAGTAGCCAATCAGAAACTTCCAAAACCTTGACACCATCATCTGAGCTTTTTCAAAGGCACAATAATCTTATTGTATGTAAACTTTTGACTTTCAAGAAACGTCATAACAATATTTCAAAAAAGAAAAAGTTTAGTCGCATTGACATCTGACTTTTTAAAGAATAGTTATGTGCCTTTTTATACAGTGTATGTAAACGTCTGGTTAGCTGTGTATATATATATATATATATATATATATATATATATATATATATATATATATATATACACGTGTGTGTGTGTGACTGTACTCACTCTGTAGGCAGAGTCCGTCAGTGCAGTTCTGGGACTGTAGTGTGAGTCCATCACAGTCTTTTCCTCCATTCTGTGGTGCAGGAGAATTACACTCTCTCTTCCTCCACTGTGTGCAGTCAGTATTACAGGCAGACCACCGGCTCCAGTCAGCCCACTCGCCATCCACTAAACACACACAAACAATACTTCAGCTCTTCTACATTATGAAAAACATCCACCATCTTTGTTAGAGAGGCCCTACAGCATTACTAGTCCACTCATATTTAAGCCAGGCTCATACTGTGTGATTTTTCATAATGCTTCACGATTGCATCTTGTCAGAATGTGCAAACATGATCCCTATTGCACACTTAGGCTACCTCTGCAATAGTCATGGGCTGGTCTAATTCAATTCAATTCATATTTATTTGTATAGCTTCAGTGTAGATTGTGTCAAAGCAGCTTCACATAAAAGATTATAGTAAATTGAAATAGTGTCAATTCAGTTTTCAGAGTTGAAGTTCAGTTTAGTTCAGTTCAGTGTGCTTTATTTTCACTGCTGAAAGTCCAAACACTGAAGAGCAAATCCATCGATGCGCAGCTCCACAAGTCCCAAACCAAGCAAGCCAGTGGCGAAGAACAAAACTTCACCAATTAACAAAAGTGAAGGAAAAAAAAAACTTGAGAGAAACCAGATTCAGTTGGACACAATCATTTTTCCTATAGCCAAAGTTCTTGTGCAGAGCTGCAGTCTATGCGCCGGAGGCTGAAGAACACTGAACGTCCATTGTGGATGAACTGCAGGTGTAAATAGGTCACTGGCCGGGGGAACAAGCTGGCCCACAGGATTAAGGCGGGGACTCGTTTGTCACTGGGGTCTTTCAGGAATCAGTTTCATGCTCTCCACTCCTTCATGACCACCACACCGTCTGCTCAGGATACAGCCTGGTCCAGCATTAAGGATGCCTTTAGAAGTCCTCTATGGTTGGCACCATCTCTTCGTATGTGTTGTATTTGAGGTCCTCAATGGTTGGCATAGTCTCTTCACAAGTCACAAATCACATCAATGGCACACCACAATCTATAGAGGCTTCAGGATGAGCATCCCCAGGTAGCAATAGAGAACAAGATAAGATTCTGACGGTATGATAATCTTGGATAAAAATATCCAGGTTCCACAGTATTGTGATTACTGCTCTAAAATATGTTAAGAGATTCATTCAATCGCTATTTTTTTGTCCTGTGATTTAATTTATTGCCATTAGCTTATTCTTTTGGTCACCTCAATGGTACTCCTTTCTTAATTCCTAGACAAATTTCCATCAAGGGTCGTTCATTCATTCATTCATTTATTTTCTTGTCGGCTTAGTCCCTTGATTAATCCGGGGTCGCCACAGCGGAATGAACCGCCAACTTAGCCGCAACCCATCTCTGGGAATCATCCACACACACACTCATACACTACGGACAATTTAGCCTACCCATTTCACCTGTACCGCATGTCTTTGGACTGTGGGGGAAACCGGAGCACCCGGAGGAAACCCAAGCGAAGGCAGGGAGAACATGCAAACTCCACACAGAAACACCAACTGAGCCGAGAAGCGAACCAGCGACCTTCTTGCTGTGAGGCGACAGCTCTACCTACTGTGCCACTGTCTCGTCCCATCAAAGGTCGTAACAAACATAATTGCCATTAAGGTAAGCAATGCGATCTTACTTCTAACTGAAAACAAGATAGTTTTACTACTTTGCAAAAAAATCACGTATATGCGAGGTTTAAACAGTTGTCTGAAAACAGTCTGTGAGTATAAGCAGCTTCTAACAGTTAAAATGTATTAATTTCATTTTATTTAATAACACTTGATAAAAACAGTTTGCAGAAACACTTTGATTGACATTCTGCCTTTGTACGTGTCCTCAGATGGGGGAAGCCCTGCCCATTAGTGGCCATCTCTACCACAATAACATAGGATGTTTGGCTGTTTCTTAATATGCGTTCTTCAGCGGTTTTGTGTCCTCGTGTTGTCGCGTAACGTCATCATCAGCTGCCTAAGTTCAGTTCCAATACTCAAGACCGCAAGAACAGAGGATGCCTGAAACTTCACGGACGTGTTTATTTAGATTTATTAGCAAAGTTCAGAGATAGAACTTATTTGTCTCAGGAGTTTTCCTAAATGAGATGGTGAATATAAGCATCACCATGGACATCTTAATAAGGGAATAAACACATTAAGGGTGTTTGTTTGCTGAAATTCGTATTAAAATCTGTTTTATTGATATTGTGCAATGCATATTTGTGAAGTCTTTATCCACAGTATATATATTGAAAAGGGGAAAAACAAATTGTTGTACAAAGGCTGTAATGTTTAAATAATTTTTCCTTAAAACACGTGAAGGTCATGTGACCATCAGGAAGAACGCAGCATCTCATTTCTCACAGGACGTGTTCTCTTTTCTCGTGGTCTCCTGAGTTCGTTCTATCGAGGACACCTAGCAAGACCAGTCTCCACAAGAACGCACATCCATTCTCTTGAGAAACAGCCTTAGTCTTGTTTTTGAATCCGCCACTATGCTGACACATAGGCATTTGTAGCTCCGCCCTCTTTTAAAAAGAGCACAATCTCATTTGAAATTAAAGCGACAGTCAACAAAATGCCACAATTAGGATCAAAGCCTAAAGGAGTCAGTTTCAAAGAGTTATAAAACATTATTTGTGGGGTATTTTGAGATAAAACGTCACACACACACACACACTGTGGGGCAGAGGGGTAAACTAAATTTCTCTCTGTCTCGCGCTGAACGCAGTCAACCAATCACAACAGACTGGGTCATTGGACCAATCAGCGCAGATTAGCATTATGCTAAGAAGAGATTTGGGAACAAATGAAATGCTGAATGAATCATATGGGAGTCGTTGGGATAACTAGGTAAAAATAAATGCATGTTATTAGACAATGAAAGTGTTTTTTGATCTTGCATGCATATCAGCCTGTTGTTGGAGACCCCCCAAAACCAAAATATGACTATATGCGCTCTTTAAAATGCTGCTTCTGAGAAAAGGTTTGGTTTCAGAATTAGTAAGTTGATGATGCAATACAAACCAACACCATTTGATGGTAGGATTGCACACGGTACAGTTAGCGCCAACAGTTGAGAACACATTCTCACATACAAGAATGCACTCGAGCGTTAATGAGTGAGGCAAAAAAAAGAAAAAGTTGACTCTGAATGTCGTGTGTTTAAAAGTGAAAGGACACAAAATACTTCTTCACCAATATAGGACATAAAGCGGTATGTCTAATATGCCAAGAAAGTATTGCTGTAGAAATTACAGCATCAGTCATTCTTTTTGAAAAGAAGATTCTCATCATGTGCTTTTTTTCTATGTCTGCCAATATATTTTATATTTTCCACTTCCAATTTACTTAATTGTTTTATAGTATTAATAAGTACATCTACACTCACCGGCCACTTTATCGGGGCTGTGATTTGCGCCGGATGGCTGCTGGACCAGTTGGCTGCCCGCACTCAACGGACTGTTTTCCATTACCCCTGTTCCCATCCCCTCTGTCTATGTTGTGTCTTGCCGGTGTGCTTATGCTAAGATAGGGCTGTTTTTTTCCCTTTTCTCACTTTGTCCAAATCAAGGGCAAGCTGAGGGGGTGTTTTTTAGCCTAACTGTCCAAATGTATCTTTCTTCGTTTCTAAATGCTGCCTCCTAAGATCTGTCTCCCCTGAAAAGTTGTTTGTGATGTATGGTCTGGGGGGTCCAATTTCGCTATACGAAAGTGTAGTGACAAATAAAGGCTTGATTGATTGATTGATTGATTGATTAGGTACACCTGTCCAACTGCACGTTAAAGCAAATTTTTAGCCGGCCAATCACATGGCAGCAACTCAATGCATTTAGGCGTGTAGACATGGTCAATATGATCTGCTGCAGTTCAAACCCCTCTGGTCTTAAAAGCTTGCCCACTTCAGCTCCTGGGACACCATACAGACATATTATTTTAGATCTTGTAAAAAGGAGAATAATAGGGCCCCTTTAAGGAAAAACTCCCTTCATTTTGACTTCTTATCTTCTTGATTTAAGAATGCTTAGATATTTGGACTGGAAACAAGACTAAAACTCGAAGTAAGAAACGCATTTTTGCAGTGTAGTACTTTAATTGGTTTGGTGCATTAGCACTGAGTTAATGAACTATGGTAATTAACAGTAAATTTAGAAATGTTGCTACTGTATTACAGTAGAGCTTTTCTATTTTAAACCTGGCTATGAAGGATCTTGAGTAGTTGAGTTTGCCTGAATGTATCCTGCAGTATGTGGGTCAGTCATTAGCGTCTGACTGCTGCATCTCTCCTGCTGGGTGCACAAGCTTTAATCTCACCTTCTTCACAGCGAACTGACTCTCAGCAGCAGCAGGAGGAATGGAAATGTGCTCGGCCCTCGGGGGCCCCTAGGGGCCACAGAATAGGGGAAGTGTCTAGCTTGAAAGCTGAACTGATGGGCCTGGAAAAAGATGCATTTGTCTGATGCTATCAAGAGGCGAAGAACTCAAATCGGACCAGAAAAGAAGGAAGTTTTTATGAAAGGAATGCCTCCCTTGGAATTCAATAGTCTCACAGGCGATTTTTCCAACCTTCTGTTTATGGAAGGAATTCTTCATTTGGAAGTCACTTTGGATAAAGGCGACTGCAAAGTGGAAATATGTCAACGTAGGAGGGAAAAATAGGCAAATAATGAAAATGAGGCAAATTCCTCATCGTGTTCGTTTCAGGTTTATGAGCTGACCTCGCTGTGTGCTTACGGCATGACGGAAATGTTTCAGATTACAAACTTGATGAAAACGTACACTTGCTTTGGCATGTTGCTGTTGGTATGTGCATGGCATTAAAAAAGTTTTGTTAAGTGAAATAATGTAAATAAATATTAAAAAAAAAAAACTTTTATTTGAATGAAAATATAAATGTTGTGCAAAAAGTACTGAAGCTAAATCTGAAATCTAAAAAAACCTAAAAAAAAATTAAGCTTAGCTGATGTAAAAATACAAAACACAACATAATTACTAAAATTAAAATTAAAAAGTAAAAAACAAACATATTAGCTTTTATTATTTTATTTCCATTTCAGTTACTCATGCGATGCTATATATTTAAGATTTATCAATAGTATAACACTAAAAAAAACTGCTGTGCTAACAATTTATTGATTTATTTTTGTACTTTTTATGTTACTCTACTACCTGACATAAACTCTTGTTATAAGAGCAACAAATAATAACTAGACTTCTAGATGATCATTTGGAAAAGTGGCAGAAGGTTGATTTTTTTGTGAATCATCTGTTGAGCTGCATCCCGATCATCACAAATACTGCAGAAGACCTACTGGAACCCACATGGACCCAAGTTTCTCACAGAAATCAGTCAAGTTTGGTGAAGGAAAAATCATGGTTTGGGGTCACATTCAGTATGGGGGCGTTCGAGAGATCTGCCGAGTAGATGGCAACATTAACAGCCTGAGGTATCAAGACATTTGTGCCGCCCATTACATTAAAAACCACAGGAGAGGGCAAATTCTTCAGCAGGATAGCTCTGCCTCTCATACTTCAGCCTCCACATCAAAGTTCCTGAAAGTGAAGAAGGTCAAGGTGCTCCAGGATTGGCCAGCCCAGTCAACAGACATGAACATTATTGAGCATGTTTGGGGTAAGATGAAGGAGGAGGCACTGAAGATGAATCCAAAGACTCTTGATGAACTCTGGGAGTTCTGCAGTTCTGCCATTCCAGATGACTTTATTAATCAGTGATTTGAGTCATTGCAGAGATGTATGGATGCAGTCCTCCAAGCTCATGATGGAGTCAGACACAATATTCATTCTTTTTTCATGACACTATATTCTAAAGTGTACATTATTTCTGTTAAATGACAAGACTTTTGTCTAAGCAAAGTCAGACCTTACTAATGAAATAATTAAAAATCAAGGCAGGATCATAGTTTATTTTGATAATACGCATAATCTAGAGCAGGGGTTCTCAAATGGTTTGCTCATGGGACCCACATTTTTACATGGTAATCAAGCCGCGACCCAAATTTTTAGGAACTAGAATATAATTTTAGGAATTATAATTCGTTTGTATTTATTTGTTAACATACACAAGTGGAGTCAGATAAAGCATAAGACAATCACCAAGACTTACAAATAAACAATATTTAATACTGTAAACAGTGGTTAGGTTAAGGCAAAGTTAAGTTACCATGAACTAACCTGAACTGTTAATAAAATATTAACACTGATTCGGTTGAACAGAACAAACCAGCAAACTTAAGTAAAATGATTAAAATAATCATAACCATTCATTCATTTTCTTGTCAGCTTAGTCCCTTTATCAATCCGGGGTCGCCACAATGGAATGAACCGCCAACTTATCCAGCAAGTTTTTACGCAGCAGATGGATGGATGGATGGATGGATAGATAGATAGATAGATAGATAGATAGATAGATAGATAGATAGATAGATAGATAGATAGATAGATAGATAGATGGATGGATGGATGGATGGATGGATGGATGGATGGATGGATGGATGGATGGATGGATGGATGGATGGATGGATGGATGGATGGATGGATGGATGGATGGATCCCATCTCTGGGAAACATCCACACACACATTCACACACTCATACACTATGGACAATGTAGCCTACCCAATTCACCTGTACCGCATGTCTTGGAACTGAGGGGGAAACCGGAGCACCTGGAGGAAACCGATTCGAATGCAGGGAGAACATGCAAACTCCACACAGAAACGTCAACTGAGCCAAGGCTCAAACCAGCGACACAGCGACGTTCTTGCTGTGAGGCGTAAGCACTACCTACAGCGCCACTGCTTCGCCCATAATCATAACCATTTTTATAATATTCACCAATTATTTGCTCTTCTGCTTTTGTGTGGGCTTTCTTGGCCTTTGCTACAAGGATGAGCACAGTAAAATGTGCAGAGTGCCTGTACTTGTTTTAAACATTAAGTTTTTAGGCCCTTTTGTGATGCTCTCAGAGTCGTCTTTGAAAATAGTCCACAGGTTTGTCCTTGCAACTGGGATGTTTGGTTTCTAAATGTCGTTTTAATTGAGCAGGTTTCATGCTGTCTTGTGAGAGCACCTCACTTCATATGACACACTGAGGTTTTAAGCCTTTTTTGTCGTCAATATATGTTAATTCACACTTTACATTTTCAGGGTCGTACTTGTGCTTTAAATCGTTATAATTTTACTTTTGTGCCTGAAGCAATTAGGTTATGTAATAAATGTAGTTAATCGATGGACTATGTTGTTGTTAAGTGTTGATGTTTATTGTGTTAAGTGTGTTAATTTTGTTATACTATATGTGAGGCACCACCATGTCGAAATGAATTGCCCCAAGGGGATTAATAAAGTTTTAAACTACTATAAACTAAACTAAACTAAACATATTTGTTGCTATAATTAAATGAAATTTCACATTTCAAACGGTACGTTTGTCGCACACGCATTTCAAAATAAAAGTCTGATATAAGCAAAATAAGTTAAAAATTAAACTTTTGTTGTTTTATTGATCACACACTTCGCGACCCACTGAAAATGTGCCCGCGACCACTGATCTAGAGTCCTACATAAATAATAAAAAAATCAAGAATGCTTGCAACTTATTCTATTATCTGAATGGCGCATGGTTCCACAAACTTGCCATTCACACTACTCAAGCTCTTCAGAGTTTTACCTGTGCAAACGGAGGTGCAGGCGATTTTCTGGATGGCCTGTCCATCACACGGCGAGCCTCCGTTCAGTGGTGCGGGATTGGTGCAGCTCCGTGTCCGTTTCTGAAGGCCCCGCCCACAGCGACTGTTACACGGTGACCACTCAGTCCACGTCGACCAGCCTCCGTTCACTACCAAAATAAACACAGACACAATTATATATGTTAACAATGCCCTGAAGTGCCTTGAAATACACTGATGGGCAAGATGTGATGTACAGTTCAGTCTGAACTATTAGCCCTCCTGAATTATTACTCTTCCTATATATTCTCTATCATATGACTGCACTCTTGCTTCGACTGCAACCCAAATCAATATTTCATGTATATTTACTGCTTTATTTGGTAAACATGGGTGCTCTGCACACAGTGATATTGCACTGCAAGAGAAACCCATTATTTAGCAATAATGAAAGTATAGCTGTACATGATCTTTTCCTCATATACAGTCACAAACCACAGGTAATTTACCCTGTTTACTGCTCATTTTAAAGAGTTTCATTTCATTTTTCAGAATAAAACCGAGGATTATCTGTGTTCTTCTTAACTCAAAGCCACTTTCTGCTGTTTGAAATAAAGTGACTCTGTGCAGTACTGCAGTTGTTTGTGGTATTACTGTGCTGGTAATATGGTTGACTCCATATGATTTATCACAGAGTTTAGCATATTTTCTGGGTCACCTTGAAAAGCGTCTGCTAAATGAATAAATATAAATGCATTAAAAAGTTTCTGTATGATTGCTGAGGGAAGATTTCGCATTTCTCAGACATTGCAGAGCAATCTGGAGAAAGCAAGTGAAGTGGGTCTTTGGAAAAGGTGCAGAAATCAAATCTACAAGCATAAACAGGATAATATATATGAGATCATTAAAGACAAAACTTGCTGGATAAGTTGGTGGTTCATTCCGCTGTGGCGACCCCGGATTAATAAAGGGACTAAGCCGACAAGAAAATGAATGAATGAATGAAACACATACGACTACATTTATGCAATCACTAGCCTTTTTGGTTAGGGTCAGAATACAATTTTCAAGCTGGCATTCATTAGTCCTTTATTTGTCAGTGGTGGCCACAGCGGAATGAACCTCCAACTATTCAAACATATGTTTTACAATGTTTTTGTTTATGTTTTGGGTGCCTTTCCAGCCGCAACCCAGTACTGGGAAACACCCATACACACAAACTACTCTACGGCCAATTTAGCTTATTCAATTGACCTATAGTGCTTGTGTTTGGACTGTTGGGGAAACCGGAAAACCCAGAGGAAACCCACGCCAACTCGGGAAGAACATGCAAACTCCACACAGAAATGCCAACTGGTCCAGCCAGGACTCGAACCAGCTATTTCCTTGCTGTGAGGCAACACTGCTAACCACTGAGCCACAGTGTCACCCAGGTTGGCATTTACAGTTGAAACCAGAAGTTTACATACACTGTATAAAAAGGCACATAATCTTTTTTTAAAAAGTCAGATGTTAATGCACCATTTGTTTCTGTTATGCTTAATTGCAGAATAATGAGAGATTTTTTTTTTCTTTTCTGAGATATTGAAGTCAAATGTTTACATACCATAATACCATAAATGTTTACATACCATCAGCTGATGGTGTCAAGGTTTTGGAAGTTTCTGATTGGCTAATTGACAACATTTGAGTTAATTGGAGGCACAACTGTAGAATAGTATTTAAGGAAAACCTTAAACACACTGCTTCCTTGTGTGACAACATGGGAAAATCAACAAGACAAAATCAAAAACAAAGCCAGATTACAATTTGCTAAATGACACGGGGGAAAAGAGTAATGTTTGGAGACATGTCCTGTAGTCTGATGGAACTAATATTGAACTGTTTGGCCATAATGACCAGTGTTACATTTGGAGGATGTTACGACTGAAGTTTATTTATTTATTTATTATTGCGGATTGTACTCTGTGTTTTTCTTTTGTCCCGCCTTCTTGTTGTTTTTCGGTTGTCTCAAAGGCTCCCATACCGGCGTGATTCCCTGTTCTGATTGGCTGCTGGTCTCAAAAGCCTGTATAGACCTTTTTCATGGCTGCTGCATGGAGGGCGCCATAGCGACCAGCGTCTTCCGGTAGAATGCTAAAAACTTCCGTTTACAGCGTGTACAACTGGTAATTTGCGCTCCGAAAATGGGTTTCAATAACGTTTTTAATGGATAACAGAGTGTTTTTGTGACACACAACTTAGAAATGTGTCTGTTAAAGCCGTTATAATCTGTCACACGTGGTTCAAGCGTGTCAGAAATACGAGAAAAACGTTACCCTAGTTCACGTGTCTGCCGTCAGTGTGTTTGTGCGTTCCCGGCCTGTCAGCTGTTAGCTCAGCGGCTCTTTAACACACACACACACGCACGCACACAGAGAGAGAGAGAGAGAGCAAACCAGAGTACTGGCATGAAACTTAACAGGTATGAAAGTCGTGCAATTTACAAAAATGACCAATAAAAGTCTGTTATTGATCCTCTGCTGCTGATTTGCTGTTCATTCTAATCGCGAGCCGTTTGTGTTTTATTTTGTGTGTTGTTTTTACCACGGTTTGTGTTTTTCTGTCATTTCGAAATGACACTAGCCTTTATTTTCACTTTGTCACAGTTATTAAATCAGTGTGTCAGTGGCACAGTACAGGCTACATGTGTGTGTCAAACATTTTGGTGAATTACATTTGTTTTGGGCTGGTTATATATTTGAAATAAAGAGAAAATGTTGACTTTAGCGATGACGAGGCTTCATTTAAACTGCAGAAGATGCCGTCTGACAACGAGGGGGAAATGCCTCACAGCAGCTGTTTTCCATCCTATTAGATCGCATTTCTTTAAATGATCAGTCCAGGAGATGGTGCTGATGGACAACAGTATTAGTTCAATGAGGATAAAAGCAGGTAAAATAGATTAAAACTATCGTTTCAAAGCTGTCCAAATGTGACTGTTTACACGCATCAGCTGCCGACCGGAAGTTCTTCGCATTCTCCTTGCGCATACACGCAAAGCATAATGGGTAATTTTACGTTCCAAGAAAAAGGTCTATATAAGGGAGCTTCCGGCAGGGTTCGGAGAGCTCATTTCTGTGCGTTCGGTGTTTGGAGCGGAGCTCCCGGATTTCCCTCACCCCTTTGGCCGACGACCAGCAACCAATATTGTACTGATGACCATAATACGTTAAAATATTTTTGAGAGTTTGAGCGTGTAGGGGTGACCTGCCTATTTATTTGATTACTTGTGACTTTGTTTACGTTTAGGGAGTAAGGTAAGCTTTTTGTATTTTTCTTTAAATAATAAAAGTTAATTTAGTGGATTTACTTTATAGATTCATTTGTTTGTTTATTTTGGCCTGTGGTCACCCTGAAGAAATGCTCATTTATATTAACCACATTTTTATATAATAAATCTATTCATATATACTCTCAACTGAGTGTGTGAGTTTGGTTGTCGGCCGAAAGGAATCTTTTGCTTTAAGTTTTGCTTTGTTTGGGAAATCCACCACCCCAACACATTTGTTTTCTCTTCGTTTATTATGCCCTTTTTGTTTCCCCTAGACTTGGGGCGTAATTGAGGGCAAAGAGGAAAGCTTACAAACCTAGGAACACCATCCCAACTGTGAAGTATGCGGGCGGCAGCATCATGTTGTGGGGCTGTTTTGCTGCAGGAGGGACTGGTCCACTTCACAGCATAGATGGAATCATGAAGAAAGCACATTATGTAGAAATACTAAAGCAACAACTCAAGACTTCAGCCAAGAAATTAAAACTTGGCCACAAATGGGTTTTCCAAACAGACCATGACCCCAAGCATACTGCCAAATTAGTTAAAATGTGCTTAAAGGACAACAGAGTGAATGTTTTGGAGTGGCCATCACAAAGCCCTGATCTCAATTCTATAGAAAATGTGTAGGCGAAGTTGAAAAAGCTTGTGCGAGCAAGACAGCCAAATCTGACTACAGCTGATCCCTATCACTAAATTCAATATAAATATCCAGCTAAACTACAATCCTCATCTTCATTTTGGAACCTCCCCATCCATCCCTTCTCCCTCCTCCTCAATTCTAAGTTCGGGTGACACGGTGGCTCAGTGGCTAGCACTGTTGACCCACAGCAAGGTGGTCGTTGGTTTAAACGCTAGCTGAGCCAGTCGACACCCTCTGTGCGGAGTTTGCATGTTCTCCCCATGCTCGCGTGGGTTTACTCCGGTTTCCTCCCACAGTCAAAAAAACATGCAACAAAAGTCACAAGCACCTAATACATACAAACCGGCGCAGTTGGCGGCCTATTCTTGGGAAGTTATCGAGAACTACCTGATCTCGTATCCCTACTAATGCTTATTGACCAGGCGGGAGCCTTGGGCTCATGTATCTCCGAGCTCAGGCTTCTATCCCAGGACAACATGCCAAACCTGCTAAAATAGTCAAGCATTATCTAAGTGTGAACTCTTGAAAATTTGTTGTGGAGTTAATTCTGCAACGATGAGTCACACACAATGTTGCTACAAAGTTCACGCATGCACGCACGCACACACACACACACACACATTGATGTTCTTTCGGAGAACGACACAGAAGCTCTTAAACTGTCACCCCCTCTGCTGCTATTAACTTACTACATATCTCTCTCTCTCTCTCTCTCTCTCTCTCTCTCTCTCTCTGTATATGTGTGTGCGTGTTTATGTTCATGTGAGGGAGTAGATTAGCTGTAAGAAGATTCCTCCCTTTCCTTTCAATCTTCTTCATTTCAGAATTACGAGGCCATACAGACAAAGAGCCCGCGGCCTCATCTCTCCGTCTCTGAGAATTCAAAAACATTTGAGATTTTCACCCTCTAAATGCGAGCGATGTTCACCTGTGTACAGCTATGCTCCACTAAACACTTACTACTAGGGAGCTTATAACATGACCCCATCTTCAATATACAGTACAGTGCAAGTCAAAACGATTGACTCTCCTGCTATTTATTTCTTTTTCAAATATTTGCCAAATGATATTTAACAGAGCAAAAAAATTGTTCACAGTATGTCCTATAATAATTTTTTCATCTGGAGAAAGTCTTATTTGTTTTATTTTAGCTAAAATAATAAATAAAAGCAAAAAAATAGATAAAAGCAGCTTTTAACTTTGAAAAACCATGATAAGGTCAATAGTGCATATAAACACTCACCGGCCACTTTATTAAGTACAACTGTCTAACAGTTTGTTAATGTAGTTTCTAATCAGCCAATCATATGGCAGCAACTCAATGCTTAGGCATGTAGACATGGTCAAGACGATCTGCTGCAGTTCAAACCGAGCATCAGAATGGGGAGGAAAGGGGATTTAAGTGACTTTGAATGTGGGATGGTTGTTGGTGCCAGATGAGCTGGTCTGAGTATTTCAGAAACTGCTGATCTGATGGGATTTTCACGCACAACCATCTCTAGGGTTTACAGAGAATGGTCTGAAAAAGAGAAAATATCCAGTGAGCGACAGTTCTGTGGGCACAAATGTCTTGGTGATGCCAGAGGTCAGAGGAGAATGGCCAGATTGGTTCCAGCTGGTAGAAAGGCAACAGTAACAGTAACAGTAAGCACTCGATACAACCGAGGTATGCAGAAGAGCATCTCTGAACACACAACACGTCCAACCTTGAGGTGGATGGGCTACAGCAGCAGAAGACCACACCGGGTGCCACTCCTGTCAGCTAAGAACAGGAAACTGAGGCTACAATTCACACAGGCTCACCAAAATTAGACAATAGAAGATTGGAAAAACGTTGCCTGGTCTGATGAGTCTTGATTTCTGGTGAGACATTCGGATGGTCGGGTCAGAATTTGGCACCAACAACATAAAAGCATGGATCCATCCTGCCTTGTATCAACTGTTCAGGCTGCTGGTGGTGGTGTAATGGTGTGGGGGAGATTTTCTTGGCACACTTTGGGTCCATTAATACCAACTGAACATCATGTCAACACAGATTCCCTGAGTATTGTTGCTGACCATGTCCATCCATTTATGACCACAGTGTAACCATCTTGATGGCTACTTCCAGTAGGATAACGCACCATGTCATAAAACACAAATCATCTCAGACTGGCTTCTTGAACATGATAAGGAGTTCACTATACTCAAATGGCCTCCACAGTCACCAGATCTCAGTCCAATAGAGCACCTTTGGGATGTGGTGGAATGGAAGATCCACATAATGGATGTACAACCGACAAATCTGCAGCAACTGTGTGATGCTATCATGTCAATATGGACCAAAATCTTGGAGGAATATTTCCAGTACCTTGTTGAATATATGCCACGAAGGATTAAGGCAGTTCTGAAGGCAAAATGGGTCAGCGGCCAGTGAGTGTGTATGTATATACAATGTTTAATCAATCCATCAAGCAAACAAATTAGAGCACTATTTAAGCGCATACCTATTTCTGCAAGCACCACAACACCACTGTTGCTAGGTTACAAGTAAAGACAATCACTTGCCAAAGTTGTTTTGGCGTTGTTCAGATTCGTAAATGCATTCAGTAGTTCAGCACAGAATTAAAAAAAAAAATCTGTATAATCTTCTGTGTTTGAAAGATGAAAGTCTTCAAAATTTGGAAGAACATGAGAGGCTGAGTAATTGAAATATTCATAAATGTAAATGAGTAAATGATGAAATGATTTCATTTTTGGATGAACTCTCCCTTAACGCAGAGCAGGAGAAACAATTATTCTTTAGCAAATAGCACTAAATACCAAAGCACCTAAAACCCACAGTATAACAAATCACACACACACACCCTTGTGTTTTGAGCTCAAGTTAACTCATGGCCCAGTATTAGCGAGCTGATCTGAAGCGTGACATCGCTCACGAAAGACCAAACCCCAAAACACTGAGTCACTAAATCCACTGTGATGAGGAGGAGAGGATGATGATGACAGGAGCAAGAGCTGGAGGAAAATCTGCTCTTAAGCATCTGATAGTGTCTGAGACGTGCCCACACACACATGCACACTCAAGCACGGACACACACTCAAACACCCATACGTCCATGTCCATAAACAAGCAAATTTCTAGAGATTTTTTTTTACTTACCTTATACCTAGAACTTGCGCCATACCTACTATATAATATAGGAGAACAACTGACCTTTTGCTAAGCCACGCCCACAAACTGCCACCGACCAATCGTGGCTTAGCAACTGTAGCTACGCGCAGGGGCTCTGTCAAGCTTTCGCGTGAGTGCATATGGATTGTGCAAATCTGATACCCGGTCTCCTTAAAGTTTGGACGGGATGGTATAATATTTTCCTTTTTCAAAACCTAAAACCCAAGAGGAGAAATGCCAGCGTGGATCAAGCTGTGTGAGGGGCGCTAAAGGAGCGGAGATAAGTTGGTTTTGTTTTGATATTCCTGACACATTCAGTGATAGACAGACGACAATACCTCACACACCTCTTACATTAAACACATCTAAACTGTGTTTCCTACAAAAACACAAAGCTGGTTATAATTCACAGCTGTCTTATTCCTTTTTTTCGCTCGATATTGTGAGTAATGCTCCGTTTAAGCCTTCGCCATAACGTTAGTCATACATATATACACTAGATATCGCATAGGGACCCTGAGCATGCGTCAATAGCGCCGCCACATTGGTACAGTGCTCCCAGGACAAATGTCATTTAACCGCACTAGTCAAGACAGTGTTATTACGTGAAGATGTGGAACTTTAGCGGGGGATGTAGAAATGACCGAACAAAGAAAACAAACAACCCGGGCTCATTGTGGAAACGTAGCCCCATGGACATTTCTGCAGATAAGTCCCGGGAGGTACGTATTCAAGCGTTTTTTGTTTTCGCGGATCCGCGAGAGGCCGCTGTGCACGCTTTTTCGCCTCTCGGGAGCACGCGCCGTTCGCGCCCGCGCTGTTCTCGCGCGAAAAGCCGCCAGATCGGCCGACCTGGCTGCCCTCCTCTTCCTCCTCCTCCTTCTCCTTCCCTAAACCCAAGCGACGGTTTGCAAAAGCCGTCCAGAAAAAAAAAAAAAAAAAGCAAAAGCCCTCATCTTCGATTTCGACCGCATTTTCGGATCCCGCCACGTTCTCGCTCTTATTTTTTCGGATTCTGTTTTTCATCTTACCTGATTTCTGGAACCGCTGTTCCCCGGACTCGATCCCGGTTTTCGTCCCCGCGGCCGGCTCCTCCTCGTCCTCCGGGGCCTCTGCTCCGCCGACGCAACGCTGTGAGCTAAGTGGACAAAGCCCTCCACTCAGAGACGAGCCGTCGGCCGGCGAGCGCGAAGAGGAGGACTGAAGCGGCACCACACCGCCCCACAGCGTTCGCTCGAAAAAAATAAACACGGCCGTACGTACCCCCGGCCACGTAAATCGCGGTCTCCAGAAACGTCCGCGGGGCTACGTTTACAGAATGAGCTTGGGTTGAAAACAAAGCACAGTCAAAACATTTCAAAGGCAAGCTTTTTTTACGTTTTTGTATGTTCTGAACTTTTGTGCTCAACAGGTAACATTATTGATGATGATACAGTCACTTAGCCTACTGCATTCACCGTAAGGCAAAGCAGATCCAACTCGCACTAAACACTCGGCTTATGCTAGTTTTGTTGAATAAAATCAGCAAACAATGCAAAAAAAATATGACGAGATGCTGCGCTGCCAGAAACTTGTATTATTGTCGGCTAGTGAAGGAGTCGTTCATAACGGGGATTCATTCACAAACTAATCGCTCCCTCCATCAGTATGAGAAGTGAAAGCAGGAGAGGAAGTGTGTTTCAGGACACGGATTAGATCAAATTTAATAGGGAGGGAGGATAGTACATTTCTGTACACACAAACACAAGCGTTTTGTCAGGACTGTCAGTGCGGTCACTGATCCATCAATGTAGAAAAGTGATGTAAAAATATTATTTTCATAATTAAAAAAAAAATTGCATACTAACATCCAGGAAAACATCACCAGATCATAGGTATATGTGTATATCTCTGGCTTTGGATGGCCACAGTCCTCCACTGCACCTTGGTCCTGCATTCATTTCAAAGGAGCCCTACCCTGTTCCAAAATGGCGGCTCTATTGACACATTTCTTCCAATAGACAACAACAGGGTAGGCGACATCTAATGTATATATCTATGAACATTAGTAACTTAACGTTAGTCATATTAATAGTGAATATAGATCATAATGATATGAGTTATTGAAAATCTGTTGCTAACTTTACTGATCTTCATATTTCCATCTATTTCAAGCTACGAATATTTGAAATTACAAATCAACAGAAAAAAACCGAGATATGATCACAAACTGAGCACTTGCGATCAATATACTTTTCCCGCGGCTGTTTTCAGTCATTTATAAAGAGCACACTAACATATTGACATTAATATGTAACTTACTGTACATTGTTAGATTAGATTAGATTAGATTCAACTTTATTGTCATTACACATGTACAAGAACAATGCAACGAAATGCAGTTTAGGTCTAACAAGCAGTGCAATAGCAGCAAGTGCAGGATACAGGATTAAGTTTCACGATCCAAGATGGCAGTGCGTGCACAACGTTAGGCTCAGGGTCTCTCCAGTTTCTGCATTTTTGCAGTATTATTCCTGCTCATTTCGGGTCTGTTCGTGCAGAACAGTGGTGCCTTTACATCGCACACCCGACAGGAGCTTTTGGATATTGGTTTGTGCATTCCGGACAGTTTTATTAGCAATCTTCGACTCATCCATGAGATCGCCAGAACACCCCGGGCTGGGCGCCCTGCCCGGCCGGGCGGAAGTGCTCGCAGACCGCGCAGAGAACGTAAAGAAAGACGGGGGAAGCGCGGCGGGCTAAGAGCTAAGCTAAAGCTAACACCCAGTATCTTTCTCGCCAATGTACGGTCACTGGTGAACAAAATGGATGAGATTCGACTGCGCATCAACCACAGCAAAAGATTATGGAACTGCACTTGCTGCTATTGCACTGCTGGTTAGACCTAAACTGCATTTCGTTGCATTGTATTTGTACATGTGTTATGTGTTATGGGTCAATGATGCTAATATTCGGCACAAATCCATCAGTTTCCTTTTCTGGCTGTTCTATCTATGAATAAACGGTGTAAAGCACTGTGTGTTTCCTCGTCGGTTAGTAATGCTATATTTTATTGCACAACAATAGTCTATCGGGCTTTTTGGCTAAAAATAGAGAAATCACTGTTACATTAGTTATTATGAGATTATTTTTAAATGTCATCTCTCCTGCTGAGCATGAGCTAAGCTGTTGAATGATCAGCGTATGAGGCGGCTAGGCTAAGCTAGCTTCAATTTTGATTGAATTATTCTCAAGTGTGCCGCAAGCCTACGTTTGAGTGAAGGTTTCGGCCGTTAGATCGCCCCCTGGGGGCTGGCTGCAGTACAAGTCATAAAGCCCGCCTCCTCCGTGTTAATGAAGGAGACTTAAGCCCAAATAAAAAAAAAAAATTACACTTGCAATAAAATGTCCCGAAAGATAGTTCTGGTCGATTAAGGCACTGGTTATTGTGCTGAAATAGGTGCAGATCTTCATTTTTGTAAACAGTTTGTTTTTAGCAGTAATTTAATGCTGGGCGTGTCATCGTGATTGACAGCTGTGATTGACAGTTTCTCAAAGCGCGGCGTCTGAGCTTCGGCAGGAGACTGAAGTAGACTGAAGTGTTTTTATTCGATTTCTGTGTTATTTTACCATGATAAAATGAGTTCAGCAGTAAACTATAGTTTCTGACATACATGATCCTGGTGGAACACTGTTTATTCGCTAAGTTCAGGGCTTTTTTCGGGCTTTATTAGTTTGCTGATACACGCCTAGCCACCCAGATAGCAAAACACAGTTCCGGCTAGATTCTCGCCTGCCGGAGACTTATCCCTTAGAGCTCAGACTGACTAATGTTACCTCTGCTGGACCTACTCCGGATGCCTGGACTCACTGCCCAATTCCAGTCCGAGTCAATCGAGCCAGATGCGGCGGCCGAGCAAGCAGGCGCTGCCGCATGCGAGCCGGAATCAGCCCGCGACGCCGCGAGTAAGTTATGCGCTGCGGCCTGGAGCTGGCGCGATTGAATATATAAAACCCTCATATTTGTTAACGTTATTACATCCATTTGTGTTGATATGACAGCAAACGCATGCTGAGAAGTTCGGGGGGCGTAGTTGATTTTACATAAAGCGTTTGATTGGAAGCTCGACTCTGCTCATTTTCGCGGCTCCTCCTCTGGCTCCATCAGACAATCCTTCTGCGCATGTCTGGCTCCAATTTCAGCAGTCTTTTGCGACAGTTTGTGCCCGTCAAGCAGGCGTTTTGCCCTCAAGGCGTTCAATGGGAAAAAGGGCTGTCGCGTCGTCCATATTTTTTACAGTCATTGATTATTCTCTAAACGGTTGCCTATTATGTGGTGAATATACCCCTGTAACGCATACTGCAGTCCTTTTTTGTCTGACTTTCTCGGATATCTCACCTGTTTGCCAAAAATGACATTATATCCCTGGCAATGTCTGAAACCAGCGCACACACATTGAAAAAGCCACGCCAGTGTATTCTCTGAACTATTTTACGTTTTGGCAGTTTAGTTTAGTTTAGGGTTCAGTCATTTGAATATGTACGATATAAATAAAAGGCGTGGCAGCCAACACATACCCCTAAAGTCATTGGTGGATAAGCTAATGATTATGATTTATGATTTATGATTAATGATTTATGAAAATTGCTGTGAGATCGTGTTGTCCTCACGCTCCAGCTTTATGTTGCTTGTATTAAAACAAAGAAAACAATCTGAAGTTGTTGCTTTTAAGTTATATATACTATGATTTTACCAGTCCGGCACACTTGGGAATAGATTTTCCTCCATGTTGCATCTAAGCTAAATTGAGTTTGACACCCGTATTCTAGGGGGTCGAATCGAGATCACAATGTTAATTGTGCAGCCCTAGTTTATAATCACACTTGATAAAAACAGCCTGCAGAAGCACCACTAGTGACCATCTCTCCCTCATTAGCATAGGACGTAGTCTTGTTTGAGAATCTGCCACTATGCTGTCACACAGGCATTTGTAGCTCCGCCCACTTTTAAAAAGAGCACAATCTTAAAATAAATTTAAATTTAAAGCGACAGTCACCAAAATGCCAAATTAGTATCAAAGCCTAAAAGGGTCCGTTTCAAACCTGCTGAAAAATCCAGACTAAACAAGCCTAGGCTGGTTGGCTGGTTTTAGCTGGTCGACCAGGCTGGTTTTAGAGGGGTTTTGGCCACTTCCAGGATGGTTTCCAGCCATTTCCAGCCTGGTCTTAGCTGGTCAGGCTGGGAAATGACCAGCTAAAACCAGCTTGACCAGCCTAGCCAAGCTGGGAGTCCAGCCAAAACCAGCTATATCCAGCTTAAACCAGGCTGGTCAAGCTGGTTTTAGCTGGATTTGGCTGGTCATTTTCCAGCCTGACCAGCTAAGACCAGGCTGGAAATAGCTGAACCAGCCTGGAAATGGCCAAAAGCCCTCTAAAACCAGCCTGGTCGACCAGCTAAAACCAGCCAACCAGCCTAGGCTGGTTTAAGCTGGATTTTTTAGAAGGGAAAGAGTTAGAAAACATTATTTGTGTGGTATTTTGGGCTGAAACTGCACACACACACTCTAGAAACATCTGAGATTTTTTCCTTTACATGATGTAAAATGAAGCATACCACTTCCTCTTAAAGAGATATCAACTAAGGCTGTTCATGAGCGCAGAATGAAGCAGAGAACATGATAAACCTTTAAAGAAAATAAATCACAAACATCGGACTGTATTTCTACAGAGGCAGAACTGGTCCGACGCTTTCACAGCAGTATAATATTCACCAAAGCTCTCGCATGACAAAAATCATCCATCTGGAGGACGAAAACCGAAACATTACCAGCACTGACGGCTTCACCCACAAACTCACAACGGCAAAAATCAAAACTTTTGGAGCACAACAGATTTCATGCTCTGGGAATCTAGGTCAAGAATGAGTGCGGCTCGGCACTCCAGATGCAAAAACAGACCATTTTCTATCTTTCAAAACGATGACAAGCTATTAAACATTGAGACGCGCTTGACTCGGAGTGTTTTACAGATGCTGGAGTAATTGATATGTGTGACAGACACTAAACACACACACACACACACACACCTCCAGAGCTGCTGTCGAAGTGATGATCAGCGGGAGGCCAGAGATTCTGACACCGTGATGTTGTTTTGCGTGTGTGTTTTTGTGTGTGAGAGACTCTAGAAAAGCTTGAAGGAGGCTCTCAGTCAAAATGACAGGCACTCAGATTGTCTGGGTGTGTTTGTGCGTATGTGTGTGGATTAATTAGCAAGGGAAGACGTACATAGTGTCATTACAGTTTTTTTCACACAACTGCTCACACATATTCCAAACTTTCCTTCTTTAAAAAAAAAAAAAAAAAAAAAAAACACAATAATGAATTCATTAATTAATAACATCATTTATTTTCCTTCTGCTTAGTCTCTATTTTAGTAGTCGCCACAGCAGAATGAACCGCCAACTATTCTGGCATTTGTTTTACACAGCGGATGCCCTGTCAGCCACAACCCAGTAGTGGGCTTGTGACCTATAGGCCATGTCTTTGGGCTGTGGGGGAAACCGGAGCAACTGGAGGAAACCCAAGACAACGCAGGGAGAATAAGCAGAAATTCCACACAAAAATGCCAACGGGCTCAGCCAGGACTCGAACCGGCGACCTTCTTGCTTTGAGGCAATAGTGCTACAGGCTGGTAGCCTGCCTGGTAAAAGAGGTGGTTCTTTTTTTTTTTTAAAGTGGACCTTTTTGCAGTTATTCGCCCATTTTAGTGACATTTAAAGCACTATCTTTTAGCTGAATTAGCTTGTCGGATGGTCACCATATCCACACTTTTTGATATAAATATGATAAAAAAAATATTTCCTAAAGATTTATAATAAAGAAATTTGAAGAAATAAAAAAAAAAATTATATTATATATTTAAATTAAAAGCTGTAGTATATTGTCATTTATTAGGCAAATAACAACCCCCCCCCCCCCTCGGCTTTTTAATAACTTCTAAAAATATACATTCAAATGTTTTACAGTCAAAAAAATTACAGACAAAAAAAAATTATGAAATAGTTTTTCCTTCCTCTGTAACTACATATGCATAGCTCTTTAACATAAATGGCACAGAGATGTAGAAAATGGAAATTAAACTATTGATTTTGGTTGTGAAAACCTTATTAGACAGCATAAAGGAAAATACTTTAACTATGTGTAGCTGGACAGAAACCATAGAAGCATTTACAATTTGTTATCCATGTACATATTTTTTTATATTTAACCCTTTCATTAGAAGGTGAAATAAAACCCGTTTACATTTACAATTTAATTTCACATGTTTTTTCCCCATTTATTATGTATTTTGTGTTTATTCATTTTCTCCTCTTTATTTAAATAATTTTTTTATAAGTTTTAGTATTTTTAAACCAATTATTATTCATTTTGACATTATAATTTGTTGTTTTTGTCACAAAATTAGCTTGATTTATTTTACTACATCAAATTAAATGAAATAAAACAATTGTAAGATTTAAAATAATTGGCACAGAGATGTTAAACATTGGAAAACGGAAATAACTATTTATTAAAAACATATGTATTTGTATTTTTTATTTTGTTCGTGAATACATTATTACACAGTATAAAGAAAAAGAAAATACATCAACTATGTGTATAGCTAGACAGATGCATTTACAAATTTGCATGCAATTACATTGCATATTTAACTATTTTCTTAGAAGCTAAATAAACATTTACAAATACACAATTTAATTTCACATTTTTTTTTACATCCAGTCATTATGTATTTGATGTTCGTTTCTTTTCTTTTCTTTTCTCTTTTCTTTTCTTTACTTAAAGCAATTTTTAATACGTATTTCTTAACCAATTATTATTAATTTTGACACTGTAAAAAATGCTGGCTTCCACACAATTGATTTGTGTCTGGGTAATGTTATAGCGCATTTATTGTGTATTTCCATACACCCAAAGTGGTTTACAATCATGAGCGGGGTCTCCCCACACCTCCACCAGTGTGCAGCATCCACTTGGATGGCAGCCACAGGACAACAGCGCCATCTATAAGGGGAGTGGGGAGACAGTGATAGAGCCAATTCAGTGAATAGAGATGATTGGAAGGTCATGATGGGTAAGGGCCGATGGAGGGAATTTGGCCAGTACACCAACGTTACTTACACCCCTACTCTTTACGAGAAGTGCCATGGGATTTTTAATGACCACAGAGAGTCAGGACCTCTGTTAAACGACTCATTCAAAAGACATCGCACACTGACAGTATAGTGTCCTGTTTACTATATTGGGCCATTGGGACTCAAACAGACTGCAGGTTGAGCACCCCCTGCTGGCCTCACTACCACCACTTCCAACAGCAATCCATGTGGTCTCCCATCCAGGTAATAACCAGGCTTCAGTGAGTAACTGCTCTTGGGCTGCAGGGTGATATGGCCAATGTGAAGGGTAATATGAAGGAATTAAGTTATTATTGGTTTTAATCGTTTTAAGTCTATTGGACATAAAACAATTAAGATGTTGCAAAAAAATCTCAAGAATCTCAAGAATTGTTTTAGCTCATTTAAAATAAGTAGCTCGAACAAACAGCAAACTTGATTTTTTGTAGTGATTTTATTATTGTTTGTTTTTATTATAAGTTTAGCTTGAATTATTTTGCTACATCAAATTAAACAAAATAAAAAACTAAACTAAAAAGTTCCTGAAATAAAATTACAGTAAAAGTAAAGTTCATTTTAAATCTTCAGTATTCTAAAGAGTAATTAAAATATTTCAGTATAAAAAAACTGAATAATCAAAGAAGCTGGGGATTAAAGTGAAATTTAAATTCATTTAAATGTATTACAATTTATATAAGTGAAAATAACACGGTGTCGAACATGACTGATGTCTGCTTCAGTTCTGTGAGCATCTGAAGTGCATGAATCACTGCTAAAACACATTTTCAACACGCCATACAGCAATTTATCACAGCTGGACCTGGTGTTATGAGGAATAATAAGCACAATGGAGAGCGCTGAAGGAAACGCAGCAAAGAAAAGTGGTGAAAGCACTTTCCATAAATAGGGTACAAATTACGGCTCGACTCTTTGAAAAAGTCAGTTTCTGCTGCTTTTTTAAACAATAGGTGAGTGAAAGGAGGCACTTAACTTTTAGAAAAATCTCCATCGTCCAGCTCGAGAGGTCAACCATAATTTTACCTACGCTTTAATAACATACAGCTACGAAAAAAATCTGCTAAAATCTTGGAAAATTGTTAATCGATTGAAAGTGAACACATTATGTCACTCCAAAAAATATTTGCTAAAAAATACTTACTTACAATGAGCTGAACATCTTGGAATTTGTTTGAGACAACTTAACTGTTTTGTGTTCAATCCACTTAAATGTGTCAAAATTACCTTTATTAATTTGTGTCAGTACAATGTGAATGAATTGTGTGGAACTTTGCTTTGCGATTACTTTAGAAAATAACTAGACTTGTTGCCTTTAGGCTGATTTATACTCGATGTGTCCCAGGTTCTCTTGAGTCTGCGGTGACTGTGACGTCATCGCGGTGTTTGCAGAGCTTTGCTTTGGGTGCATGTGACATGATTTCGGCTGGAGGAGCGCACACAATTTTTTAAGACTCGAGCAAACAGTTTGCGCAGCGCCACATTTAACTTTGAAGACATTTTGTCTGACACAGGTACACCTGTAAAGATCTTTATATTCGTCCATGCATGATCATAGAGATAACCAGATGGCCAATAGTTCTTGACTAGAAATTACAACAGCCGTGGAAAAGCAGGAAAGGAAACTTTGTTAAAAAGTTTAGAAAAACTTGAGGCATAAATTTGTTAATACCAAAAAGAGAGGCCATGGCAAAAGTGGAGACCCATGTGGTTTTAATACACAATTAAAGAATATGTTTGTCCACCATTTATAGGTTTTACACTGATGTATATATGAAAATTGTGAATTTAAAACTATTTAATAGTTACAAAATTAAAATGAAGTCACAAATTATTACTTTGATGACTGGAAAGAAATATTAAAACCTATCAGTTTATAATATACAAATGCCCTGTTTTTTGGGGGGCATTATTGGTAATAATGATCAGGAATGTTGGACCTTTATTGCCTTTTTAGCATGTCAGTGAAGGACACAAACTAGCCAGACAGTAATGTGTGAAAACAGTCAGTTTTTTTGGTAAGTGTATTTTTTTATTTTTTTTTGCTTTTATTCTTGGCAAAATAAAAATATATTTGTAGATTAACCCATGTTCTGTTGTCATTTATATTTTAATAAACTATAATAGGTAGAACGGTCTAAGATATGAACAAAAGCAAGTGATACAACAAATCTTGAATGGTTTTAAAATCTTTATGATCATTAAAATAATTTATACAAAAAAAATAATTAGTATAAAAATATTGAATGATATTATTGATAGTTCCGTAAACTTCCTACTTCTGTGTATTTGTCTGACTTTATGGTTGGTTTCTTTTGACCACCCCGACTTAAAAAAAAAAAAATCTCAATGGTAAACACATCAAGTATAAAAGCCTCGTCCATTTCGTGAGGTGCGCGCACAGTCAACGGAGGTCCGCGACGCGGCACAAGGCGAAAATATAATTCAGCTTTCGAAAGGGACAAATAGACTTTACTTTGAACTGTTAAGTCAACTCAACTTAATTTTTATAATTATGAACAGACAATTTACTTAATAACTTTAAAGCAACAGGTTTACTCACTTTTTAAAGTCTAGAAATCACTTTTAACTGTGCATAACCGTTTTTTTAAACTAGAAAAACAACATTTTATGATGTTATTGTTATGTTTGTCTATTGTACAATAGATTTTTTAAAAGTAGATTTGAGGTTTTATTTTTTTCACCTATTTATACCATTTCAATCAGTTTGAAAATGTGTTTATTAATGTGCTTATTACAGATTTTGTAACATCAAATAAATATCAATAACTATTTGGATTAAATAATAAATTATAAGTTAGCAAACACTGTATCATTGCAAGTAAATTTCCCAAATGCTATGCTACGTTTCTGTACAAAATTCAAGAATAAGGTTTAAAAAACTAAAAATTAAACAAAAAACTATGTCATGGTGTCGCAGTGAGTATAACGATCGCCTCACAGCAAGAAGGTCGCTGATTCGAGCTCCTGCTGGGTCGGTTGGTGTTTCTGTGTGGAGTTTGCATGTTCTCCCATGTTGGCGTGGGTTTCCTCCGGGTGCTCCGGTTTCTCCCACAGTCCAAAGACATGCGGTACATGTGAACTAGGTAGGCTAAATTGTCCATAGTGTATGAGTGTGGATGTTTCCCAGAGATGGGTTGCAGATGGAAGGGCATCCGTTGCGTAAAACATATGCTGGATAAGTTGGCGGTTCATTCTGCTGTGGCGACCCCTGATGAATAAAGGGACTAAGCCGAAAAGAAAATGAATGAATGAATCAAACAAACAAACAAACAAAAAACTGTAGTATTTAAAGTAATTTGTGACAGAGGTGTTGAAAAATTGGAAGATGAAAACTAAACTATTTATTCATCTATTTAAGTTGAGAATAGGTTATACTGTTCATTGACCTAATGTAATTCTACAATAAAAGTCTTGTCGTCGATCCCAGTTGTAAGAGAAACACATAATAAATTGCCCTCTAGTTGATCATTAGGGTCCCATGAATCTTCTGTTGAACTGCATCCCAATCATCACAAACACTGCAGAAGGCCTATTGCAGGGGTGTCAAACTCAGTTCCTGGAGGGCCGAAGCCCTGCACAGTTTAGTTCCAACCCTGCTCCAACACACTTACCTGTAGGTTTCAAACAAGCCTGAAGGACTCAATTAGTTTGACCAGGTGTGTTTAATTAGGGTTGGAACTAAACTGTGCAGAGCTGCGGCCCTTTTGGAACTGAGTTTGACACCTGTGAACTATTGGAACCCGCATGGACCCCAGATTCTCACAGAAATCAGTCAAGTTTGGTGAAGGAAAAATCATGGTATGGGGTTAAATTCAGTATAAGGGTGTGCAAGTGGATGGCAACATCAGCAGCCTGATCTATCAAGACATTTGTGCTGCCCATTACATTACAAACCACAGGAGAGGGCAAATTCTCCAGCAGGATAGCGCTCCTGCTCATACTTCAGCCTCCACGTTAAAGTTCCTGAAAGCAAAGAAGGTCAAGGTGCTCCAAGAGTGGCCAGCCCAGTCACCAGACATGAACATTATTGAGCATGTCTGGGGTAAGATGGAGGAGGCATTAAAGATGAATCCAAAGAATCTTGATGAGCTCTGGGAGTCCTGCAGGAACGCTTTCTTTGCCATTCCAGATGACTTTATTAATCAGTGATTTGAGTCATTGCAGAGATGTATGGCAGCAGTCCTCCAAGCTCATGATGGAGTCAGACACAATATTCATTCTGTCTCCACTGCAGCAGGACTTTATATTCTATACTGGAGCTGCACGATTAATCTGAAAAAAGATGGCAATCTCGATTCAACCTCCCCAGACGATCTGGAGAAAAGCAAAGGTGGTCGCACAGGTCCCTTTATTAATCCGGGATCACCACAGTGGAATGAACCACTATGTATGGATGCAGTCCTCCAAGCTCATGGGAGTCTTATACAATGTTATTTCCTTTTCCACTGCACCGTGACTTTATATTCTATAGGAGAGTTGCCCAAACTAGGTCCTGTGGGCCAAAGTTGGCCCATTGTAATTTTTAATTTGGCCTGCCATCCCATCTGAGAGGAGAGTGAATGACAGAGAGGGTTGGGACGAATGCCTTTAACACAGAGATCTAATTTGATGCAGTTTGTTTGCTTTATTGATGAGCTACAAAAAAAGCAAACCGAAATTAAATATGTTAATCAGGGTTGCCCAAAGAGGGCCGGTGTCCTGCAGAGTTTAGTTCCAAACCCATTTAGACACACCTGAACTAACTAATCAAGCTCTCCAAGGTATACTAGAAACGTCCAGGCAGGTGTGTTGAAGAAAGTTAGAGCTAAACTATGCAGGTCTTCGGCCCTCCAGGACCAAGTTTGGACACCTCTGTTGTAAATGAATGAGATTTTTTAAAATGTAAATACTGTCCCGCAATGGATAGAGGTAGGGCTGGGCGATTTGGAAAAAAAATAATAATCTAGGTTTTTTATAAAGTTTGACCGATTTCGATTTTTTTAATTGTGTTACTAGTCTCAAAACATTACAACAACATGACTGAAGTAACATTCTCTTTAAAAGTAACTAAAAAACCATTTAGTTAAGGAACACTGTAGTTTTAATGGCCATGTCATACAAAAATCGGTCAAGGTGTAAACAAATGTAAAACAAATTCACGAGTTAAATAGTCTTGCTGAAGATTTGAATAAAAAATAAATTTGTGTAAATATTGCAGTTGCAGGAATACAGAGGTATTTTTGCAAGTTTTGCTGAGTCTAGGAAAGATTGGCTGTCAGCTCGGCTTTGGCTTTGTCTTCTGATTAAATGACAGGTTGTAAAGCTGCTGCCTTTTTCTTATAAAGATACAGTGGAAGAAAAGAACTGAACATGGAAACTGTAAAGCCTAATTTAACCCAATGTGTGAAGTTGTGGACGTATAGCAGGAGCAAATACAATCACCAGATGTGTGTCTAATATAAATTAATATTCATTCATTCATTCATTTATTTTCTTGTCGGCTTAGTCCCTTTATTAATTCGGGGTCGCCACAGCGGAATGAACCGCCAACTTATCCAGCAAGTTTTTATGCCGCAGATGCCCTTCCAGCCGCAACCCATCTCTGGGAATATAAATTAATATATATATATATATATATATATATATATATATATATATATATATATATATTTAATCTATTTTTCTTTTTTCCCCTTTAAAATATCGATCATTTGATGCGCTTTGCTCCACTCTCTGTATTATGCTGCTTGAACTATCTGGTTGTCAACTAGGTCCGCTAAATGACGTCATGGGGCGGGTACTTTCATTTTCACTGCTACTGGCCCTCACCTCTGCTCGTGTTCAAACCAAAAGATTGGCGCGTTTTTTCACATGGCAGGCTTTTACGTCCTTCATACATGTTGAGATCGAGTTTATCGACTTGATGAGGGAATGTCTTGACAATCCACACAGGCGTGATTCAGACTAATACAACAAGTGAAATCCTACATGACTTCGCGCTTTAACAGGCAGTCAAGCAGGTCGCACACCAGAAGTGCCGCAACACGGCATGCACATGACAGTTTAAACTATCATACACCAAACGCGCACATTTGCATGATATTTAACATGAAACTAATCATATGGCGCTCTGTGGCGGTGCTGAAATATGACCTGCGTCCTGAATCGTGGCTGGGTGATGCCGGTGTGTGTATAGAAACCTGTTTAGAATTCTAAAATCCATGGCGCTGAGTGGTGCTGCGCGGCGCCGAGAGACGCTTCTGGTGTGCTTCCTGCTTCATGGAGTGAACCAAAGCGCATTGGTGCCATTATAATGTATTAAATATATATATTTTTAAAAATCGTGATTTCTCGATTTGATTCAAAATTAAATCGTCTTAAAACGTAAATTTGAATTAATCGGAAAAACCGCCCAGCCCTAGATAGAGGACTATGCAGAAGACATCGACAAGCAAATCAAGGCTAAAACTAGTGTAATTCTCTTAAAAATTAGATTGTTTTGTTTTTATTGTAATACGTTCGTTATACTGTATTAGTTGAGATAAAGCTATGTTTTCTAGTCATTTTTAATGTAATAATAATAAATTACCAAATTACCTATGGCAACTATATTTACCTTCGGCCCACTAGCCTCAATTAAGTTTTGTTTTTGACCCTTCTTAAGAAAAATTTGGGCACCCGTGTTCTATAGTGTACTGTACATGATTTCTGTTAAGTGAAAAGTTGAAACTGCTGAAGAGGCCGTTTTAATTCTAAAACGCTGCTGCTCTGTGTTAGTGTGGATGGGGGAAAACGGAGACATCTGAAAACGGAGGTGGGGCTGCCGACATTCGCCTTTCTGATTGGGGCTTTTCCCTCGATATTAAGTAGCCTACACACAGTTCAGTCCTGCATCCTCTCCTTGTGAGTTCAGACTTCGCAAGTTTGATGTGGAAAACAAACTCCCGAGGACACATCGGGTAAATCTTCAAAGGGAACAGTGTACTTTATAACCTCATTCAGATCACCCTGTCTATGCTGTTTCAATTTCTTAACAATAAAATGAAAACATGAAGGAACTGCTATTTTCATTTTGATATTAACTTAACAGACACCAAAAATGTTGAGGCGTCGTGCAGCTACATATTAATATGAGTGTCATCTTTATGCATAGTTCTAACAAAACAGAGTCTATAACATAACTGCCTCCTTTCATTATCATTGAAAATACGAAACATGCCCTCTCTTTTGCTGAATATCAGCTTTAATAATCAATAATGGCCATTATAAAAGTATAACATACAACAAGATTATATATTATAGGAAAAAATGCAAGCGATCAGTCAAATGTGCAGAATCAGTGTACGCTGTTACATTAACTCATCTTTGCACTCAGCCAAAACACATTACCTGAGAACAAGTAATAGATTCAGAAGACCAATGTAGGGGAAAATGTGGCTAGATATAGACAACAAGATGAACTAAATATCACATTTAACAAATATAGTGAGATTAGATCCAGATGAACAGTTTGACGTGCACAGGTCTCATATGGCTTGATGTGCTCAAAGCATGCTGCAGTGCATGCCAGAGTTTGTGCGTGTGGTCACGGGATGTGCGTTTTCAGCAGTGTAATGTAGACGCAAAGTTGTTAAGAAATGCTTAGTGAAACACCACTGTGGACGCAGATCGTTTTCATTTTAAAATGCCGTTTTAAAACTAAAACGTATAAGTGTAAACGAAGACTCAGACCTTACTGCCCTAATCAAATCATCATAAATCAAGACATGATCATATTTTATTTTGGTAAAATAAAGCGTAATCTGAAGGCCTATGCCTTTCATATGGGCCACTTCTGCTACCAAATGATCCACTAGAAGTCAAATTATTATTTGTTGATCCAAAAACTTGGCGACAAGATTTAAGGTAGATTTCTGTATAAAATTCAAGAATAAGCTTTTTAAAAATGTAAAAAAAAAAATAAAAAAATAAACTGTAGGATTTAAAGCAATTGGCATCTAAAGATCTAAATTGACCAAACGTAATGCTACATAGCTGTATAAAACTCTAAAATAAGGTTTAAAAAAATATGAAAAAAAGACACCTAGGGCTAAAATGATCTGCAAAACAACATTTGTAGTTTGTACAAGCTGTTTTTGTTCAATTAATTGCAGGAAGGTGCTGAAAAGAAAAAGAATTTGCGAGGACTGTAATGATGCATTCACACCATGTCAAAATTACCGTAATTATGAGTTTCCAGCTAGTAAAAAAGCCCCCCATTCATGTCTTCGTCAAACTTATAATTACAAGCTGGAAACTTTTTAATGAATTTCATGAAAGCTCTTCTCCCACTTGACCGTGGTCAACCTGCCAAAAAAACCCTTTCCAGCTCGCAATCCTCTGCTTACAAAAGAGCTTTTTTTGTTGTTGTTTCCTTTTTAAATCGGCATGAAATGAAAATTCCCTCAGTCTGTTTTCAAAAAGCACATTATAGATCTTGTAGTGCACAATTCATCCATGCATACAGTACATCTCATTTTCAATTAGTTCCTTTGACTCACTCTGCCTCCCATAGCAAAGCTAGCAAGCATGGTGTTTATGTATTTTAGCACAAATGAAGTTGATTAGATTATGCATTTGCTCATTTGACTTTTCTAGGATCTTTTCATGAAGCTAAATAAATGCTTTTATCTAGTTTTTAATTTTTTGTTTATTTTACAGGGACAATACACTTGACATTGTTATACAAAGATAACCGATGTTGTGTACATAGGGCATATAGCATAAAGCTAATTTGCAGCCCTCGTCCCTGGTTAGGCTTTACATAAAAAAAAAAAATAATAAAAAAATAGTTTATGTATTGCTTAATAGAGTTAATAGAGCTTCATTTGTAGAATAATGTCTGTTTTGAACAGCCAAACAAAAGATCTACACTGCAAAAACAGCTTTTCTTACCTAGCTTTTTAAAATCTTTTTTTTTAATCTAAATATTCTTAAATCAAGAAGCGTTTTCTAGTCACGCAAAACATATTGGGCCCTATCATACACCCGGCGCAGTGTGGTGCAAGGTGCGGCGCAGTAGTCTTTTGGTAGTTTCAGCTTGGCGCAAGAGTCGTTTTGAGGCGTTGCGCTACGCTGTTTAAATAGCAAATGCATTAGCGCTCATTTGTGCGCCCATAGGCGTTCTGGTGTCAAAAGGAAGGCGTTCTGAGGCGGACTGCTGGCGCGTCGCTATTTTGACAAACTTTAATAGATTTTTCATTAGACCAAAACTAACCCGGTCTAAACTCCGGCGCAGAGTTGCGCCTCGCTTACTCACTGCTTAATACGCACAAGAGAGCAATAGGCAAATATCTTTACATATGAAAAAATGTAAATATTAAGGATATATATAGGATATAATAAGAATAGATATAGAATATAAATATAAAGGATTAAAATATTACAAAACATATTATTTTCTAGCCTACATAAATATGAAAAATCACTGCTTTTATGCCTTCTTTATCTCGGGAGGCTTTTTCAGTTCATTTATAACAATTTGCTTTTGTATAATGTTATTATTATTAGCAGTATTATTTATTATATCCATATTTATATTTGTTTTATTAAAAACAAGCTCAGATTTGCCCACCTGTCAGGTTTTAGACCATATGGGGCACAGCATGTGTTTTAGGATATAACTCAGGTTTTTGAGCACATTTTGCTATTATTATTATTCATTTATTCGTTTGCTGGAAATTAGAACTGAATTTAGAAATAGTTTTGAAACGAATATTTGCGTTTAACAAACAAAAGTATTTATTTATAGAATAATTGATGTCTGTGCGTAAAGGTTTCCCTATCCAAGAGCGAAAGTGAAAGTGATCCATTATCTCTCATCCTCATGCAGTAGATGCTCTGTTTAACAGTTTTCTGTTAAAAAAACTGTGAACTGTTTGCTTGTGAAATGCTCATTTTTTCCACTTAGACTTACTTTGCGTCCTGTAAATAGCGAATGCGCTCTTGGCGCGACGCAGGTGACTCTTAAAGGCAATGGGAGATGAGACTCTAATTGGTTTATTCTCAAAACACACCTATAACTTATTAAGAAAATAAAACTCAACCCTTTTAGACCATGCGCCGAAGCGCATGGCAGATTTCCTGTCCTTAAATTAGCAAAAACGCGTCCTGACCGTCAAACTAGAGCTTATTGTCTTGTTTTAGGAAAAAATATGCCAAAATAAAGCGTGTTTTTCCTTAAAGCAAGCTAAATAATCAAGATATTCTGATTTGATGTTTTTGAACAGTCAGACAAAAGGTTTTCTTAATTAGATTTTTTTGTCTTGTTTCTAGTCTAAATATCTAAAAAACCTTAATCAAGAAGCATTTTCTAGATGAGAAAACATTTTAAGAAAGTAAATGCCAAAATGGAGTGAGTTTTTCTTAAAACAAGCAAAATAATCTGCCATTGTGGTTTTTGCCTAACCCCATTGGCAGATTTTATTGCTTGTTTTAAGAAAAAAACTTGCTTAGTTTTGGCAAATAATTTCTTAAAACAAGACTAGAAAACGGAACACCAGCTCATTGTGAATACTTACCCCGTATACATTTCTGGAGTGTGAGAATTATGTAGCCAGATCTATGTATAGCTGAATTTTGTCTTTAAAGCAAACGCTACGGGGGTGGCATGATGCTGCTGACGGCTTCTGGGTCAATCTGTGCTATTGAAAACACTATTGGTTGTGTTTATGGAAGGGTCTAGGGATGGAAGATCGGTCAGTGAGTCAGTCGACAGCAGTCTCTGATGAATTTACAGTAGAACAGCAGGCGCAAATGGCACTCGCGAGGTATTTGAGATCTGAAGAAGCATACACAGCGGCATCTGGTGAACTCACGAAAACAAAAACTGGAAAAAAACATAGCTCCTAGGACATTTTTGGGGCTGTCCAGAAATGTATACAGGGGTACGTATCCATACTGAGCCTCAATTGGGGAAATGCTTCTTGACTTATATTTTTAATTTGTTCTTTTTCTATAATTAGTTTCGTTCTTTATTTATATGCAAACACTGACAAATAGAGCTGGGCGATTAGGCCTCAAATCAAAATCTGAATTAACTTAACATTTCAACTAGATTATAATTAATGAATGATAATTTTATTTATTTTATTATTTATTTCACGGACAAGTTCTGTACAGTAAATCAGCTCACATATTACAAATAAGATATTTCTGAATGAATGGAGCATTACTTGATTTAAAATAATTTTAAATAATTGAAGTAAACACACTACCTACTATCTATGATTGTTGAACAACTAAAATTAAAACACACATTGCCTAAAACCAACAAAAAAAAAAGGAAAAATAGCTCGCACTTCAATTTTGGAAACAAAATAAATTATTTTCAATGTTTTTCATATTAAAAGTAGAAAATAAGCAGCATCTCTTCTAAATAAAATAATATTCTAAAAAGTGCATTTCTTGCATCTTCTGTAAACAAATATTTTAATGTAAATAAAAATTTTAATGTGACAGAAAATTTGCGGCCTCAAGGCATCTCTGGCGCAGCTTCCAATCATTGTCAATGTAGTAAAAAGTAAGGCTCAAGAATAGGTCCATCGTCCTACTTGACCAGAGATCAGATGTGGCTGCAAAGTGCCCGCAGAAGTATAAATCAGCCTTGAAAAAAAGGTTTAACAAAGTGGGATTATGTGACTCCACATGCAGTAGGGAAAGTAAATGTAAAAAAAAATCGATCTGGAAAAATTTGTTTGATTGCAGGTTCTGAATGTCGATTTCGATTACTTTTCGATTAATCGCCCATGCCCTACTGACAAATATCACTGTTTGTGTGGCGAGGGGGCGTGGCCGAGAGCCATGGGAACTGAGTGAGGCCACCACGTAAGTGGATACACCTGCGGTGCGCACTTGCCTCGAATCCCACGGAAGGAGCTCTGGACAATAAAAGGAGGAACGATGGCAGAGAAAGCCGAGAGAGGACCGGGCCCAGGCATTTTACTTTTGCTTTCAGTTTGACGGCAGTCTCCATGAGGAGCTGCCGTCCGTTTGTTTTGGTTTAGACGGCAGCCTCCGTGAGGAGCTGCCGTCACTGTTATTAATAAATCAGTTAAAAACTGCGTTGGTTCTCCACCTCCTTCTTCCCGGCGGCCAAAGGGCCGTGAACTTTATTACAGTTTGATTTAAACTTTTCCACCTAAAAAATATTTAAAATAAGCAAAACAAACACTAGAATTTATTATTTATGATTGAAGCCAACATAGAAAAACAATTCTAGCATTTTGTGGGACATTTGTCTGATTTTTGAGGCTGAAAATCACTAAGTTAGTTGTGGTGGATTTTCCCAAAATTTGAAACAAATTTTCTTGTGTTGTTTTGATGGAAAAAAATACACACTGTAATTGTGTATTTGATTGGTGATTGGCCCAAAAAATCAGCGAATCGGAGCACCTCTACTATATATACAGCCCTAAGCACTACACCAGCTTTGTTGGCCTTAGACTTTTGCACAATATATAATCAATCAGACTCTTTATTAAAACAAATAGAAAACAGGACACATGTACAAAAAACCAAAAACAGCACAACATTTCCTCTTCAAGCAAGACTCTATGCTTAATGTGGCCTTCCTTGGCACCAAGCACAGCTTAAACTGTTTTGTTCTAATTGTCCTGACGTTTTCTGAAATCATATGCGGTGTAATATCAGGCTTCTTTTAGCATTTCCAGAGTTCTTCTTTAGATTAAGTGTCATATATAATTTTTTTCTATGCAGGTGATCTCTATAATGTTCAGACCTGGACCCTGTGGAGGCCATTTCATGACTCTCTGTCTTTCATCAGCTGTTTTCTTTCTCCAAACAGGATTTCATTGCAATTTGCGGATCATTATCATGCTGAAAATGAACACTACTACCACTGAAGTTCTTTCCAGAAGGAATAGCATAATCTGCGGTGGCCGGAAAGTGCAAAACAACATTACAAAGTTTGAAACACTTTTACAAAGCTTGAGACAAATTTACATTTTGAAAAACATTTTTACTTATCATCAGACACAATTACATAGGAAAAACAATTTTACAAAGGACGAAACAAATTTACCTTTTAGAAAACAAATTAACAAGACGCAAAACACTTTTACAAATCCCGAAACAAATTTACAATTACAGATTCCCTACGGAAAGGGAATGTACCACACCCCGGAAGTGGCGTAGAATGTACCACACACCGGCAGTGTCCCGGAATGTAACACACACACTGGAAAATATCAATAATATCCAGCTAGTGTGTGACTTTGTAGACAGATTTCCACAAGTCTACAACTATAAAAATCATGGTTTGACTAACTGCGATAAAATAAATTAGAGCTATTCTGAGAAAATATCGGCGTGAGAGTGCATGGAAACATGTAAATGCAAGTACATAAAAACAATTAAAGCACGGCATATGTTGACTGATAAAGATACCAAAACCAATCTCAACCTGTACACCGGAGTAGCTCAGTTGGATAAGTCGGTTGATACTTGTGTAGAACCTTTTGACTTGACATGTCAATTATAATTATTTCTTTTGATTAATTTTGGTTTATGCTGTTATGCCACATAAATATTAAATCAACAATGATACACTGACACCAAGTAATAAGAATCTTTATTCGGTATGGGCATGTTTTGTTGATGTGAAAAATTGACGAATCTGCCAATCTGCAAACGTGGATAGTTTGAAAAGGGTCCCCAGATCACACGGACACCAGTTAAACCGTAACACCGGCTTCTTTCAGTTTACTGTTAAGAGTCCTCAAGCAGAGGTTTACAACGTGTAGACTTGACATCATGTTCACGATTACAGCGTACGAGTGGTTCTCGTTAAAATATTGAACACATTGATGCAGCATGTCTGGCGCAAGGTCTGGCGTTTCCGTCTGGTCCGCGTCCTTTATAAACTCTGAACACCGACCACACGCAAAGTAAAACCGTGTTAAGCTGCTCATGTATTTGCCTAAAAACGGGCAAAACAACCCTCGACCACAGTCCATGTTTGGTCACCATAAACTTCGTTTACACCATGTACTCCACAGCGCGAATTTACCGCGCTCACCAGCAACAACAACAACAACTTTCCCCCGCGTCACTACCGGTGTGTGGTACATTCTACGTCACTTCCGGGGTGTGGTAGATTCCCTTTCCGTAGAGAATCTGTAATTGTAAATTTGTTTCGGGATTTGTAAAAGTGTTTTGCGTCTTGTTAATTTGTTTTCTAAAATGTAAATTTGTTACATCCTTGGTAAAATTGTTTTTCCTATGTAATTGTGTCTGATGATAGGTAAACATGTTTTTCAAAATGTAAATTTGTCTCGAGCATTGTTAAAGTGTTTTAAACTTTGTGATGTTGTTTTGCACTTCCCGGCCACCGTAATAATCTGTACTTTTCAACATTCACAATTCAGACAATATTGCTAACAACAGTGTTAGAAAAGCAACTCAAACCATTCAAATGCAGCTCAAACTGAACAGCCTCTCTCCAACACATCCATCTTTCACATGTCCTAAGCAATTCAACCAAAATAATTCAAACTGTAACCTTATCTAACTCCTTTCCTAACAAGCCAGTCAGAAATTAAAAGATAATTTATCCACCATGTATAAATTACGATAATAAAAAAATTGTCTAAAATATTACACTTTTGACTGGTCTTGTGGTAAAGAGATGGCCTAAAACTTTTGCTGAGTACTATATATATATATATATATATATATATATATATATATATATATATATATATATATATACACATGCGTGTGTGTGTGTGTATACAACCAAACACTCACCATAAACGATGACTGTTGCTGTGGTGCTGCGTCTCTTAGCGACGATGTTCTTGGCAACGCAGGTGTAGTTTGCAGTGTCAGACAGTCGAGCCTGTTTAATGATCAGGTTATGATCGATGGTGATGTAGAAATTGCGATCGTCCGCAGGGTCAATAATCTCCTCGTTCTTTAGCCATTCCACCTGCGATTAAACAGAAGTAGAGAAAAGAATCAAGACATTAGTACAATCTATAAAATCACCAGGACATCCTCATGCAGTCCCTGCCCATGCAAAACAGTCAAATTATCAAACGTTTTAATTAGCTTCAAAGCGACTCCTCGGGGCAACAGTGACTCAGAGCTGCAGTAATCTGGAAAAACCATACAGCAAACGCTTTACAAAGAGAACATTGCGAAGACATTAAGAGGAAACTGCAAGCAGGTTAGAGACTTGTGGGATATCTTCAGACACGGTGTTTAGATGTAGAAGTCGTGGCTTGCTAATACTGAGAATCAGGAGATGGAAAATAAGGTTATTGAACAACGCTTAGATAAACCAAAAATAAAACCAAAAATAAAGTTCAACCAAAGATAAAAAAATCAGCCATCATTTCACCATTCCAGTGCTGTATGCACTTGTTTTTTAGGATGCTTTACTAAAATATATTTGGGAATATACATCAGATTAGAAGTATAAAACCCAAAACTGGAACTATTCTAACCAAAAAACTCAAGATCAGTCAAAAAAAAAAAAAAAATAGTAAAAAAATAGTAATTTTCCCGCATTTTTAAAAACAATAGTTTAAATAAACGATTTCTAATAGCTAATTTCCTTTGTCTTTGCCATGACATACTATTTTACTCTACTGCAAGATACTAGTGCTCAGATAAAAGTGCAATTTTAAAGCTTTACCAGATTAATTAGGTTAATTAGGCATATAACTGGATGACAGTGGTTTGTTCTGTATCCAATCAAATAAAATAATTTCAGATTTTCTTTTCTGTGCTGTGTTAAACATTACTTGGAAAATATTTGAAAAATAATTGTAAAAATTTTAAGGGAGGGGTAATAATGTTGCCAACTATAAAGGGTAAAAATATTTTTCTTTAAAGACAAGTTATACCATTTTGGTTTCTGTTGGTTTCTGTACCATTTAGTTCTGTAAAATTTCACAAAAAGTGAGGCAAAAAATATTCAGGACAAGTAAAAGTGTCAGGGCGAAGCAGTGGCGCAGTAGGTAGTGCTGTCGCCTCAAAGCAAGAAGGTTGCTGGTTTGAGCCTTGGCTCAGTTGGCGTTTCTGTGTGGAGTTTGCATGTTCTCCCTGCGTTCGCATGGGTTTCCTCCGGGTGCTCCGGTTCCCCCCACAGTCCAAAGACATGCGGTACAGGTGAATTGGGTAGGCTAAATTGTCCGTAGTGTGTGTGTGAATGTGTGTGTGTGGATGTTTCCTAGAGATGGGTTGCGGCTGGAAGGGCATCTGCTGCTTAAAAACTTGCTGGATAAGTTGGCGGTTCATTCCGCTGTGGCGTCCCTGGATTAATAAAGGGACTAAGCTGACAAGAAAATGAATGAATGAATGAATGAATAAATGAAGTAAAGGTGTCAAATAAAAGTTTGTTACACAAGATTTGGAAATAAAATAGTGAAAAGGGAAGCGTGTAATAAAAATAAAATAACATCAAATAGCCGGGGGTCATTTCAGTGACTGACAATTCATAGGTGAGCCATTTTAACATTCAAGAACAAGCAAAAGTGATGCAATTGGTGCATCTTAGGACAGCAGTTTATGATTTAGTTTATATATGTTTATAATTCAAGCCTTACCTGTCACAAATCAACAAATCAGCATGTTTTTTTTCTTCACAACTGGTGAAATATATCTGTGGCTGTTAAAATTAGTAATAATAATTATTATTATTTTTATGTTCCAATCAGTTGTTGCTTTACTAAAAGTTTAATAGCAGATATAGTTTGGGTAACTTTACTGGCAATTGTTCCTCTCAACACCCTTACCTTTTTGTAAAACTATAACAAAGAGTGGAAAAGTGTGTGTGTGTATATATATGTGTGTGTATAAAGCATCTATTTCATGTTCCTTTGTCAGAATCTTTGCTTGTAAAATACAGCCATACTTTAGAATGCTTAGTTTAAGCAAATTTGATGAACGTGATTTTGCGTGTTGATGAATCTGAAGGGATTCCTCCCTCACTCAATGGGTTGTGCGCGTTGTGCGTGTGTGTGTGTGTGTGTGTGTGTGTGTGTGTGTATATATATATATATATATATATATATATATATATATATATATATATATATATATATATATATATATATATATATATATATATATATATATGTATATATATATATATACATACACTTCATACACACACATATATATATATATATATATATATATATATATATATATATATATATATATATATATATATATATACATACATATGTATGAAGAGTTCAGATGCAAAACCCTCTAAATCAGGGGTCACAAACATGGTGCCCCGTGGGCACCAGGTAGGCCGACAGGTTCACATGAGTTGCCCGTAGGCCTGTTCTAAAAATAGCTCACCATAGCACCACATTTGAGTAAGCTGCATCTAATATTTGTATAAATATTCTTTTTAAAATCACACTTGCATTGGTGTAAATTTGAAAATTACTTTACGTTATATATTAAAAAAAAAAAACTTCAAAAACAATTTCAGACAAATGAAGTGTTGCATATTGATATTTATCTAACTTGTTAAATCATTGTTGACAACTACTGTGAGAAATCATTAACATGATCAATGTCTTCACATAGATGATTATTATTAATTATTATTAATTATTATTAATAACACATAATTAAAAGTAAATAAAGAAAATTTGTTTTTTAATAACTGGTAGCCCTTCACACTAATCGGTACCCAAGAAGTAGCTCTCAGTTTCCAAAAGGTTGGTGACCCCTGCTCTAAATCTATCAGACCTCTTTTCTTGTAAATGAGCATTTTCTATCAGGCTCCTCTGAGATTAGGTTCAAACATTTCATTCACGTTCCACAAATGGCACAACAATGATAGTGATTCAAAAACATTGGAAGGGCCGAATCTTGATATATTTTTGACTGATGTCAATTCCAATGTAAAATATATAATAGAGAAGGAGGGCGGGCCGGCAGTTTAAGACCCCTGCTTTATTAAAATACACTTATTTTGACTTTAAGTATCTTAAATATTACAGTAAGTGATGATACTATATTATATTATATTTAGTATAATAAAAATAAAAGTCTTTCTGATAAATGTGTAAAAATTTGAATGACAGTGCAAAAAAATATGTATAAAGATATACAATGACACTAAGTATTTTTGGTCCTGCACTGTGTGTGTCACCAAACAATTCTTGTTCTAAATATGCCTGACAAGATTTTTTATTTATTTTTTTCTATATAAACCTCTTTTCATCTCTGACCCATATATGCTATAATTTCACGCTATACCTGTGTGTCATCTTCAACAAATAATTGCTTCTGGGATTGCTTCATCTATGAAAGATGGATGTAATATGTGGCCAAAATGAGCTTTCTTACAGGGCCACATCATTACGCTGCCTACAGTTTGGAACAGGCAAGTCAATGATGCTTTAAAATGCTGCCTAGTTAGGCGGCTCACTAGGTTACACATTTCTCCACATACAGAAATCGAGCCATCAAGGCAAATGATACAAGCTCTTAGCATAAATGTGTGTTTGTGTGCGAGTAAATGTGTTTGAGTGTGTGTAGTCCTGGTATTCATAACATTGTGGGGGATCAGCATACTCTCAAACAACTATTTTGGCTGCTTGTTCAAACTACTTATTTAAAATGAGCTGAAATAACACAATTCTTCAGATTTTTTGGGACAGCTTACTTGTTTTAGGTTTAGTCCACTTTCTAGGTTCAGGACACAATATACAGTCTGTACAGTATAAACATTACTACAGCAATAGGAAGACCCCATACAACATGAAAACCCAAGTGTGTGCATGCATGAATATGTGTGCGTGTTTCACAGCGGTGAACCTGGAGGCTGCTGCGTGCTCGTCTCAAGGGAATCGGGTAAAAATATCACCCTCTCATTGGCTCAGCAGGGGGGAAAACTCAGCCAATCAGCTGCTTTCGCTCTCCAGCTGTGACAAAAACACTTCCCTATGCATTTTATCTCATTACATCTAGCAAAGGTAACCCGAGTCCCAGCTGTCAAACTCAGATTACTGTATTCGCTCCTATTGTCACCTTAACACACATCCTTCTGCAATGCCATGATAGGGAAACGAGCCCCTCGTATATATACACATGCTCGAAAAAAATGTGGAACTATTTTGATTTAAATTTGGGTTAAATATGGACAAACCCAACAGTGGGGTTGAAGCTGGATAATAAAATTATTTAAAAAATCAAAAAACTGTAACCCAGAGGTTGGGTCTGTCCTTATTTTACTTATTTTACTCAAATTTTAAAGTGAAAATTTTATATATTTAATCTATTTGACTAAGAAAAACTTGGTGTACTAAGATAATGAATACTAAAAGGTAAAATAATAATACAAAAAAAGAAAAAAAAACATAGAAAAAAATAATTATAATTTATAAAACAATTATTTTTGTTATAAATTAATAAATGTTAAAAAAGTTAATATATTTTCTAATAAATATAACTATTTTCACAAATTATATAGTTTTTTTCCCTTTGGTTTTTATAATGTTTTTTTTTTAATTATTATTTTATTATTTTTTTTAAATCAGTGCTTCCTACAGGTTTAAAATATACTTGCAGTGGTCACCAGATTGAAACACACCATTTACCCACATCACATAAATAGTTGATTATATGCGACAAACAAAACATAATTAAATTTTAACAACGATATTATTATGACACTGTTATACATTATTGCTTTTCATTGGGTTAAAGTAAAAAAGACTTGAAATAAAAAAGAAATCCACTATTTCCCTATTGCTCACTATTTGTGCACATAATGACAGGAAAAATCTGCTTCTCTCTTTCAAATCAACTTTATATACTAAAATAATGAATACAAAAGAATTTTCTTTGAGTTTCTTTGTTTTGTCATTTATCCCGCCCACTGCCACTTTAGCCAATTAGATTTCAGCTCCCCGGCTTGCCTTGGTGGAAAACAGCATATTTGATTTATTCAATCTTAAAATGTGTGCTGGAAACTGAAATTGTGACCTTCGGTGGACAGAATCAGGCCCCAAAATGAGACGCAGATTCAGAGCTCCACGTGAGTTTATTAACTAGCAAATAATAAAAATATTACAAGCATAAACATTAGCTGAGCAGGTTATATTGTAACCCGTGTCCTAACAACATGTTTTTGCAGTGATGAGCAATTTGTTTGCACCGGATGAAACATGACAGAAATTTAAATACAGCCATTCAGAAGCACAGAATAGTGCAGTCGCTGCACTCCAGCGAAATTGTAAGGTTTATGATCTAATTAATACATATTGAACCTCTTTAACAATATTAAATGTAGATGCTGAATTACTGATATGTGTTGGTTTTGAGTCACGTTTCTAAAGCTCAATTTCAAACGGTTTATTTTATTTTCTTATTACTTTTTTCACATTATTTCTTATTTTGGGTTTAATTTTTGTTTATTTTATTATATATATATCTGCTGCTGCTCTCAGTAGTATGGCAAAAATGTCATGTAAAATGGCATTCAAACCCTTAGCATTAAAAATAAGCATTTAAAATTGAATAAAGCACATGAGGTGTACCTGAGATGATCATTGTCATAGTTTTTCGTTGTTCAGCAGCAAGAAATAGAAGCCGTTTCTAAAATATAAATTTCAGGTGTTGGTAAAAGCCAAAAACTCCTTTTAATTTGGAAAATATTTCTTCTATCGCGTGCAGCCGCTTCTAGTTAGAATATGATTTAAATCAACCATAAATCAGCCCTTAGGCCCTATAGTCAGGCACACTCCTGTTGATGTTGTCAATCTGGCAACCTGCACTTGCATGCGTTTTGAACCAGGAGTGCAATACCTAGTTCAACCACCAGGTGTCAAACTTACATACTGCACTTTAAAAAAAACAAACAAACAAAAAAAAACAATAGTTACTGAGAATTGGTACTTAAAGGTGCAGTAGGTGATTGTGTTCAGAAGCATTTTTTGTTGTGCTGGCTAAAAGTCTCTTCACGGTCCAATAGAAATGATTACAGTAAATGATTTAAATGTGTTTGTATGTATTTTAATATTCTGGATAAGGCATAAAACTAAAAAAATGTTCATCCAATTAAATATTGTCGGGCCGACATCTCCTATAATTGCGATAAGTAGCTCAATCTGTCTGTCAGCAAATGCAGATTTTTGCGCTTCTGTTTACGCATATTCGCCATTAGTGCATGCCCACCGGCAGTAGTGGCGCGCGTGCACACCTAGCTGGGCCCGCGCGTGCATACCTAGATGGGCCCGCGCGTGCGCACAAGACAGTCTGTTGCGGCGAAATCAAATGCTGAATTGAAACTTTTTTTAAACTCCTAAATCAAGATTATTTTTGCACGCTGGAGGAAGGACGACACCATGGCTGAAGTATTTCTGTTAGACAGGTAATGTTCTGTTTTAAAACTATTTAGCTTCATGCAGAGCTGATTCAGACTGGGTTGTGAATAGGTTTTACAGTATGCACAGACCTGTTGTTCTGCCACTGAAATCTCCCGGTGAAAGATTGATTTGACTATTTTCGGTTTGATAAGGGCCTTTTACAGCATCAATAATGTAGATTTATATTTAGTTTAACAACAAAACATCAGTAAATAGCGCTATTCTGCCTAGTCTGCTTAACTGAGCTGGATCAGCTTTTATATTCACATTTTGGCAATTCTGAACAATGACAGCCTGTGACGCGCTCCCTATACTGTTTACCATAGTAGGTAATATTCGCTCTGAAATATTAGTAAGTGTGGCTTTGTAATAAGTGAAATTCCTGCACGCCAACGGGCCAACCACTATGTACACGTCTAACTGGGGAATGACATGAACTAGTGGGTTGTCTGCTGTCGTGTCGCGGTGGGGGCGTTTGCAATTTCAGGAGCCATGGCTTTGAAACACAGTCCCTCCCCTGCCGTCCAAAGCTAATATGCTAAGCGATTAGCATTTTGGCAGATCACCTACTGCACCTTTAAAGTTACCAAATAGTTTTCTTAAGCAGCAAATATTACAGTACATATATTATTTCTAATCCTTATATTAGACCAATTTCGGAAAAATCAAATGACACTGAAGAGTTTCCAAAGCAATGGTGTATACATCTAGAAATATATTTAAAGAGAAGGTAAAATGCCACCCTCTCATTGGCTCAGCAGGAGGCAAACACAGCCAATCAGCTGCTCTTGCCTTCCAGCTGTGACAAAACGCACACTTCTTCATTCCATCTCATTATATCTAGCAAAAAGAAACCCAAATCCCAGCTGTCAAACTAAAGCCTCACATTACTGTAGTCCTCCTATTGTCACCTCAACACTACGGTATTATAGGAAAACGAGTGGTTCGACGGTCCCACAGGTTTAGGCTTGTAGAAACACACACACTCTCCTGAATGTGCGAGTTGTTCTCCGTGTGCTGGTATTGTCCTCCCGCTGTGCTTGTTAGAGAGCGTATTGTTGAAGAAAACACCTGTTTCAGAGATTCATCTACAACTCGCCTGAGCCGCGCTCGAAAAACAGCAGTAATGTAAAACATGAGAGAGAAGTGGAAATAACACACACGGGGAAACATTTATGAGTGAAATATTTTAGATTCTATACTATATACAGATCACTATCAGAAGGGAAGTGAATAGGTGTCATTTATTTGAAGGTGTGGTAACACTACAATATGGAACATCCATATACAGGGGACCTATTAGGCCCCTTTTTCAGTGGTGCAGAATAACAAATTACAAATAATCAAACTACTTTGAGTGGTTAATTGTAATTTACTAAGTAGTTTTAAACATTTGCACTTTTACTTTCCCTTGTGTCCATTTTTAGTGCAGTATCAGTACTTTTACTTTACTACTTTCCTTCAACATGCAGTTACTACTTTATTATTTCTTGTCTATGGAATAGAAAAATCAGTTCTGTAGTTCCCGTCTAATCAAATCGCACATAGAAAGTCATGGGCGATTTATATTTGCAGTAAACTGTTTGGTAGTATTAAAAGTGTCCAAGGAGATGAAGGGCTCAACAATAAGGACTGCCTGATGGCCCGAAGCCAGCATGCGGGATGCTCAGGACAGTAGACAGGATTGTTAGTGGCCCGATCGGGCATGTGCTGCCTTGTCACTAAAGTTTAATTAAGCTGCGACTGCCTATTAGAGATCTGCGCAGGAATACATTTTGAATCCCGCTCCCGCCAGGTTTTAGGCCGAAGTCGACCGCTCCTGCTTATATTCAGCATTTGTTGTCCCCCTGCACGACTCTCCCCGTTTTCTACCCGCCACACCCGATCCCACTAAAGAGCGGGAGGGAGAACAAAACCGAAAACCACCCAGCTTTACAGAGTCCAGACAGCCTATAACAAGCTGTCTGTATAAACACACACACACACATATAAGCACCAAGCCCACACACAGACTAAGCTCTCTCTCTCTCTCTCATTCGCGCGCACAAACACACATCTCTCGCGTGCACACACACAAGCAAGCAAGCACACACGCACGCACGCACGCACGCACACAGCAACAAACAAGCTAAACAGCATCACGCTGTCTCAATCACACACATGCATACGCGTGCTTGCTCGCTCAGGAGTCGGGAGCGTTATTGCTGGACGCCCCGCTCCCGTCCAAAATTAAACCAGTTACCGACCACTCCCGCGCTTTATTCGGAAATTTATTCCCGCGCCGCAGAAATCTGGTCGGGTCCTGCAGGATAAACTTCTACTGGACCTCTACTGTCTATTGCGTGCAAACAGGGTGCTTTCACATCTAGACCAAGATTTTTTCTTCACCAAACTGATTTCTGTGAGAATCCTGGGTCCATGCGGATTCCAATAGGTCTTCTGTAGTATAAGTGATGATTGGGATGCAGCTCAACAGATGATTTATCGAAAAAAAATCTACCTTCTGCCACTTTTACAAATGATCAACTAGAAGTTATTATTTGTTGCTCTTACAACTTGAATTGAAGACAAGACTTTTGTCATGTGCTGTACATATAATAATAAGACGATTACATTATGATTTCATGGTGACTTTAAGCATAACTCCTTTACTATTATTTGAATTCTTTCGGACTGGTGTTTGCATCCTTAACGTTCAATATTATTTCTGAAACAAACATGAAGGAGTGATCATAAGTTTTAGTCTGAACAACAACAAAAAAAGTAAACATCAGAATGAAGCTGAATCATATCTTAAAAAACAGCAAGTATTGCACAAGGAAACAGCACTTTTATTTTCTCTAAAAGACTTTTATTTTCTCTATTTCTAAAATGTGTAAATGAAGAAAACGCAAACGCCGAGTCCAAACTTCTGATAAGTATGGCAGAGCGCAGCTGACTCTTGTATAAGCAGGCCCGGGTTTGAGCGTGACTGACATTTGGTCTTATCTCTGGCAGCCGTGTCTCTGTGAAGCTCACAGTGTTTCTGGACGGCCTGATTTCTCTCTGCGGGGACTCGTCTGCTGATCAGGATGAAAGCGGCAGAGAGACGCTCTTCACGCACCTGCTCATTTCTCCTGGTGCTGTTTACTGGCAGAACAGAGTTCCTGTGCCCGGCGGGCAAACGCAGAATCAACAAGCAAACACACAAACACACCAGCTCAAAGCAAAGCCAATCAGGAGTTCTCGGAAATATTGAAATATCTCGCAGATAATTGCTTCTTCTTGGTGCCAGAAGACAGCGTGTGTTCGCGCGTGAAAGTGATGGATGTTTAATTTTTGAAAATAAACATTCTGCCTGTCCAGAATTTTTATTTACAGCGGCATATATTGATCTGAAACTACACTGTAAAAAATGATGCGCTCATTTAAGTCAGTGATCCTCAACCATCGGTCCATGGATCAATTAGTACCAGGCCGCACAAGAAATCCTTAATTACTTCCATTTCATTTATTATCTGAGACTGAACGATCTTTTATTTTAAAAAATCTTTTATTTTGATAAAATTCATATTCTCTCTGTTACATATCGGTTCCTTGAGCACCCAAATTTAACCCACAAGCAGCAAAATGAGTAAGAAACAGACGTCTTTGGAAAGTTTCTTTGCAAAGAAAAAAAGGCCAGTTGAAGGACCAGCAAACTGCCAAGGAATAGATCCACAACGCATTTGTCAATAAATCAGGTTAATCCACCATGTCTGTGCAAGAAGATCAACTGCTGGAGGCCTTTTAGGGGCCGTACGCATATCACGTCTTTTCTAGAGTTTGCTCAAGTTCGTTTATTTCCAATGGAGATCTGCAGACAGTTGAATACCATCACTGTCACTGACTGATCAGCTTCAGCTAAAGCCTGGTTTATACTTCTGTCATGAGTGATCGTATGAGTGACACATGGAGCATGCAATGCGCGTAGTTGTGCATTTATACTTCTGCACTGTTACGACTGAAGTTTATTTATTTATTTTTGTGTATTGCATGTCTTTTTCTTTGTCCTGCCTTCTTGTTGTTTTTGATTGGCTGCTGGTCTCGGAGGCCTGTATAAAAAGGAGCTTCTGGCATGGTTCGGGTCACTCATTTGGGCTGCATTCTGTGCTGGGAGTGGAGCTCCTGGATTTCCCTTACCCCTGCGGCCGACGACCAATTTTGTATCACTGTTCATACGTTAACCTATTGTGAGAGTTAGAGCTTGTAGGGGTGGCCTGCCTATTTATTCGATTACTCTTGTCTATGTTTATGTTTAGGGAGAAAGGTAAGCCTTCCTGTATTTTTCTTTAAATATTAATAGGTAATTTAGTGCAATAACTTTATAGATTATTTTGTTTGTTATTTTGGCCTGTGGTCACCCTGAAGAGACGCTCTTTTATATTTACTACATTTTTCTAATATAAATCTATTCATTTACTTTCAACTAAGTGTCTGAGTTTGATTATCGACCAAAGGGAATCTTTTGCATTAAAATTTTGTTTTGTTTGGGAAATCCACTACCCCAACATATTTGTTTTCTCGTTTATTATGCCCATGTTGTTTTCCCCTAGACTTGGGGCGTAATATGCATGCAGTTTGTGTTGCTCTGTAATAACACTTCTGAAACACTAGCTGGCAGTGGGATTTTATGTGTCAAGTTTCTTCTCTGGTGTTTTGTATTTTCTGAATGCTTCCTTAAATGTACAAGTGGCTCAAACTTGCTCATTTTGAGGCGGGAACTGGTGGACGTGCAACAACTTTAATTATAAGGTAAACACAAAACAAACGTTTCCATCTGGAGCTCCTTCACGGGACTCCACACTTGTAAACACTTGTTCCATCGCGCATATGCGGCTTTCAATTCCGCCCACATTTGTCAGCACTACCAAGTTGACCAATCACAGAGCTTGCGCTACGCACCGTTGCAACGTAGTTCAATCTTTTGAGAGGTGCGCGTCAACGTCGCCGATGGCCACAGTGAGAGGTATATGTCCACGCGCAGGCTGTACCGGAGCATATGCATACGCTTGATGCAGAAGTAGAAATTAGTCTTTAGAAGTCTGCATTGTACCATGGGAGCTGTGGGACCTGACTAGATTTCTTGCGGCGCAGGAATAAATTTCTGAATGAATTGCGGTATTGGTCGGTAACTCTAGTGTCATTTGAAAGGTAGCGGGCGGTCTGACAAAACAGTGCTCGATTGAAAGGGAGAGAGAGAGAGAGAGAGAGAGAGAGAAAGATTGCATCCGCCGTGAGAGAGAGCGTGCAGATCCGCCGTGGTGCTGTGTGCCACTTGTTATAGGCTGTCTGGACTCTATAGCATCCAACTGGGTGTTTTTTTGGAGGCATATTAAATCGCTGTACATTTTACATTCTTCTTTGGCCCAATTTGTACCAGCTTTGTGTGTAGAAATATTGCTGATATGATATATGAAAAACAATAGGTAGTTGGTAAATATATTGAGTAGATATGTTTGTAAATCTGACTTTGAAAGAGTCAGTGCCTCAACCAACAAAACTGACATTTAGCCTACAATCCACTCACATCCTACACTTCAATCTGTTGTATCTCTCTTTTGGTAGTATCCATTTTTAACGTGGGTTTTTGTAAACCAGATCTAAATTAAGCGGGAATGGTCGGGTCAGGTAGAAAACGGGGTGGGCTGGGCAGAAGGTGAACGAAGGCTGAATATATAGCGGGAGCGGTCGGGTGCGGAATATAACCTGGCGACAGCAGGCGGGAGCAGGACTAAAAATTGAGCCCCGCGCAGATCTCTACTTCAGCTTGTATGGAATATACACAATTCGGTAGACTACTTATCTCAGACAAACACAGGACACCCAAACACCACAGTGCTTTGTCATGTGTTCCATAAATAAAACTTGAATCAGAGTGACATCAATGTTTTGTCAGCTTGACATTTTCTGAGAAAACGGTTAATAGTTGCCTAGCAACCTACAAACCTGATAGCCATGCGATATTCTCCAAATAACAGCACTCGTCCAGACTCTTCACCCTTGTGTATTACTCCAACCAGATACAGCAACAAGCAGAGGACACTCTACAGTTTGACAAATATTGCTGCTGTTGGACAACATAACGTACTTTTGAGGCTTTGTTTAGTCGAGAATGTAGTTGTTGAGATTACAACTACGCAATTTATTTTTATAAGGACAGTGTCTACTTTCAATATTTATCATTTCGGAGCATCAGATTTAGTGCATTGGCCGCATAATAAGTAATAGAGCAGAGACCGCATAATAAGTACTTGGGGCAGGGGTCTCAACCTCAAATTGGCGGGGAGCCATATCAGTGACTGACAATTAATAGGAGGGCCATTTTAAAATTCAAACACAATAAAAAAAAAAAGTGGAAACCTGATGTCATTGATGCAGACATTATTTTCCCCCAGAGCATCTAAGCTCCTTTTTTTGTTCCTTGTTGTACATATTGAAGGGGTAGTTTAAATTGTTATATAAATGCTACAATTTAATAATAGGCATATTAATAATTATTATCATTCTTTCCCAATCAATTATTGCTTAACCTAAAGTTTAACAGATAGCGTAAGACGGGTAACTTCAAAATGGGGAAATGGGCAAAATGGGTAATTTTGTTGACTTTACTGGCTGTTGTTCTTCTATATCTATATATATATATATATATATATATATATATATATATATATATATATATATATATATATATATATATATATATATATATATATATATATATATATAGTAAAACTACAACTAAGATGGGAAAAGTATGTATATATTTATTCTAACATGTTCAATTCAGCCAGCAGCAAAATTTTACTAATGCACATTTTTATACAAATCCTAATAGGCATATTAGGAAAAACTATTAACGAGACTATTTGAATCAAATAAAAGCAAAATAATCATATTTACACCACCAGCATAACGTGTAAGCCATGAACAGGTGTTTGTACAACAAAATACAGGTGGTATAAAACTTATTCTAATCAAATGACCCTTAAATATATACAAAAATAGAGCTTTAGTAAAAATAGAGCACTAACAGACATAAATTTCAACGTTCAAATCAGCCCCAGAAATAAACTGCATGTGTGCTACTCTCGACCGCATGCTGAGAGAAACTGAAAGTAACCTGAATATACAGTGCAGTACTTTAAATCTCCATTAGGTGGGGGGGTCAAAACCACAAGTGGCTATATGCGACTGCACAACAATGATAGTGATTCAAAAATATATGTTTTGTTGGGCAAAATCTCGTTAATTTATTGATGTCGGTTGCGGGCTGGAGAGAGGAGGAGGGGGTGTCGCAAATGGGACCCCTGCCTTAGAGGGAGAAAAACAGCATTTTCTAAGCATAAGTTTAAAATTAAAGCTGAATAAATCATTATACGCAGGTAAGTAACATTCCAAGTCGATTTCTCTCTCTCTCTTTTGTATGTTGTATTGCTGTATTTATACCACAGAAACCGCCTGTGTTTGCTTTGGCTTTTTCTGGGTTAACTATTGTGATCTCCTGATTGCTACAGAGAAATACAGGGAAATGTCTGTAGACTGATGGCATTTTATGCTGTGTAGCCTTATAATCTTAAAATGTGAGTAAAATCAGCCGTTTTGTCATCAATTTAGACATTACGCTAGAGAATCACCCAAACACTAGCTCCAAAGTGATGTTGGTGAATAAGCAACAGCTCCTGCTGTTCAGACGTCAGAATTTATTGTGAATAAATGGCAGAAGAAAGTAGTTCCTCGTACAAAGTGTTTTGAGACTCCCAGTCGAACAGTTATGAAAACGCAGTATTACATGAGTAGCAGCACCTCGAGCCAAGGCACACCTCCCACCAGTGCCAATGTACAGCCATATCGCCCTGCTACTCATGTAATAATGCTCATATATATATGAGCAATCGTATATGAATTTAAATATATTCATTTATTAAATTATTCATTGGATTTATACAATATTTTTAAGGTAAGTGGTGGCAAACAATTTATTTAGGCTGAATTTTAACAACTAATTAAATGTAGTAATCCTCAACTTATTTTATTTGTTTAAATTCAGCTCAAAAAATGTTTGCAACCAATGAATACATTTTATTTTAAATGAAAATTTCCTAAATTAACTACTCTTGCTATATTTGTGGGGACATTAGGCTCCCCACGATGTAAGGAATACAAGGTATACACACACACAACGCCAGTAACGCATAAAGTTAATTTAAATATTAAGAACTGAGGTTCTTAGCAGATCTCTCGGAGTGAAGCTCAGGACCACGATAAGACTTTTATAATTCTGAAGCCTCAGAAACCTTTTTAAACCCACATATCTTCAGAAAAGAAACCCGAGTCGTTTCATAAGCTCTGAAGGTTTAAGTAAACGCCACTGAGCGCTCGCAATCAAAGAACACTCCATAGGAGGAACGAAGTGGGCAGCTGTAATATATATGAAGGTACATGAGAACTCACCAGAGCCGCTCAAGTGCACTACATCTGTTGGAAGTGGACTGGTGTGAATAATGCAGTGTGTTCAGCTACTGTAATCTCACACACCTGAACTGCTTTATTCAGCAAAGCTCTGGATGTCTTCATGCAGAGGAATGAAAAAAAACCGATGGACAGTTCAGGCTTAAGGGTGTCATAGAATTAAAATATGAATATACTTGGCATAGCTGAATAATAAGAGTTGGTTTCTGGCTTTCATTTAACCCATACCCGTCAACCCTCCCATTTTTCTCGGGATTCTCCCGTATTTAACAGTTCTATCCCGCTATCATCCCGTAAAGGTATTTTCCCATATTTCTCCAGTATTTTCAATCTTACTCTGAAGGGTGGGAAATAAACATTAAAGAGTCGAGCCTCCCTATACGCAACCCATACTGCCAAACCACAAGGGGCCATCTCTTGCTCTTAAATGAGAGTCTGTTCTGTGCTTTCGCATTGTTTAGACATGAAAACACTTTGAAATAAATATAAAAACGGTGAAATTCCCTTCATTTTCATTACAGGTGCCGTCTCCCCTTCATATGCAATCCTCAAAACAGTCATAGCGCTGCATGACTGTCAGCTGACGCAATCCATAGTGATAAATAGACGACGTTTCCCAAACGGATTCTGTACGGGTGATTTGAAGCGGTGCAAAATTTTGGGTTTTGGGTACATGTTTAAACAGACATATACACATAATAGAGCTGCACGATTCTGGCTAAAATGAGAATCGTGATTTTTTTGCTTAAAATAAAGATCTTGATTCTCTCACGATTCTGTAGATGTAAAATAAAGCTTAATATGAGATTATTGCTTTTTCTCAAACATATGGTAAAACAACAATGTTGATATTATGTGCAGGTCTACTGGTTTCTATAAATAATTATAATCTACTTATAATAATTCTGATGTTGAATTATGTTTGAGATATAGGCCTATGCTTGCTTGCAATCTTTCATTGAGAACATTTAGACCATTTAATTCATTAAAAAAATCAACATTTTATAGGCTAGAGTAGTTATACTGACACTGTAAACATTTATTTTCATGCACAACTGTGTGTTCACTGAAAGAAAAAATGCTTGTCGCAGTCATAACTCTAAAATGCGATATGATTATTTGAATGATGTGCACTCTTTCGGTTTCATTTTCACTGCTATGTGCTGTTCATACTTCGCGCGCGACTCTCAAGCGATAACTCTGTGCTACAAACTGAATATTATTTACAACTTTCTTACCGTTATTCAGAGCATATGCAGGTTCTGTTCACTAAAGTAGACGGGCGCGTCTATAGGGCGTGCGCCCGTAGTCAGCAGCTCACATCACGTGTGATTTTCCGGCCGCGAATACAGCATTATTTAAAGACAAAAATAAATTTTTTAGGTGAATTATACCTTATAAATACAGCATGTGACTCTTTTAACATCATTTGGAGGTGTCCATGTTGCTGAGCAACGTGTGTGAAACAATAAAAAGACTCGTGCAGCCGCCTTTGCTTCTCTCCTGAACTTGAAAATATGATTGACAGAACTGCTGGATTAAGATCGTCTAGGGGGTCAAATCTAGATTGCGATCTTTTTCCGATTAATTGTGCAGCTCTAACACACAACTAATAATAATATCTAAAGATGTCGATCTTGGTTAATTTTGTTTTCAAACACAAGTAATTTAGTCCTAAATGAGCATAAACGGATATGAAAGCAGTTAGATGCTTTCAATGTAACCTTAGATGTGTGTATTTGTTAAGTGACATCTGTTAATGTAATCAAATGAAAAAAAATCTAATTAAATCATTCGTTGCTCTTTATTCAGAATGCGTGAGTTATACAGTGCAGAAACGGCTAATGAGGTTTGCTTGATTCTACTATAACAGCTATTCATTTTAATAAGCTAAACTGTTTGCTAATGTATTTGCTGCTAAAGTATGGTATTTATTTTTTCTTTTGTAAATAATATTAAAACATATTACTGACAAATTTACTGTTTATTTACAACGAAACAGCTTCCAATTAGCATATTTAGAATTTGGGGATTTTAAGGGGGGTGGGGGGAATCCCTTATTATGATGGGCATATCCCTTATTTTCACATCCCAATGTTGAGAGGTATGATTTAACCCCTTAGGGTTGGCAAAGGCGGATACGCAGTTAAGAACACTACTCCATGAAAGGAGCTTCAAATATGCTGTTATATCTAATCATATCGATAAGACAAATCCAGATCTGAAAACTGTAAAAGGGTGAACTTTTATTGATATACACTACCTGAACGAAGTCTTGTTGTTGATTGCAGTTGTAAGAGCAGGGTGCGAACAACCTACCTAAAGCACGGGCTCCCCTGAAAACATGATTTGTGAAATTTTGGGGGTCTCTAAAAATATTGACAGTGTGTTATTTTGGCTTGCGGTTTCAGTATTCTGCAATGTGACACAGCTGTTGCTGTGCATTCAGGTTAATCATGAACAACTCAGTGCGCATGCGCTAGTTGCACTATCGCTGTCTGATTATGTTTCAATCAAGGTTTATATGCATCAAATACATAACATCTGTGCCAAACATTTCAACTGACGAACATATTAACAATAATACAACCGTATAGCTGAATTAAATGTATGCATTGGCATGTTACAGCCCTAATGATTATGATCATGACTATGCGTGTAAACAGTCACATTTGGACAAATTTGAAACGATAGTTTTAATCTATTTTACCTGCTTTTATCCTCTTTGAACTAATACTGTTGTCCATCAGCACCATCTCCTGGACTGATCATTTAAAGAAATGCGATCTAATAGGATGGAAAACAGCTGCTGTGAGGCGTTTTCCCCTCATTGTCAGACGGCATCTTCTGCAGTTTAAATGAAGCCTCGTCATCGCTAAAGTCAACATTTTCTCTTTATTTTAAATATATAACCAGCCCAAACAAATGTTATTCACCAAAATGTTTGACACACACACGTAGCCTGTACTGTTTCACTGACACACTGATTTAATAACTGACAAAGTGAAAATAAAGGCTAGTGTCATTTCGAAATGACAGAAAAACACAAACCGTGGTGAATACAACACACGAAATAAACACAAACGGCTCGCGATTAGAATGAACAGCAAATCAGCCAGCAGAGGATCAATAACAGACTTTTATTGGTCATTTTTGTAAATTGCACGACTTTCATACCTGTTAAGTTTCATGCCAGTACTCTGGTTTGCTCTCTCTCTCTCTCAAGTTGCTTTATTGGCATGACATTAAGTACAGTATTGCCAAAGCACTTCAAATATGAAATATATTAAAACCATTGAAAAATTAATAATAATACAGATAACTCTTCTAATTTTCTCGTATTTCTGACACGCTTGAACCACGTGACAGATTATAACGGCTTTAACAGACACATTTCTAAGTTGTGTGTCACAAAAACACTCTGTTATCCATTAAAAACGTTATTGAAACCCATTTTCGGAGCGCAAATTACCAGTTGTACACGCTGTAAATGAAAGTTTTTAGCATTCTACCGGAAGACGCTGGTCGCTATGGCGCCCTCCATGCAGCAGCCATGAAAAAGGTCTATATTCTAGTGATCGTTCTTCCCGCTCAGTGGTGGATTTTGGCATAGTCCATTTCACGTGAAATGGCGGGGGTGAGTGGAAGAAACCAAGTCGCGGGGGGAATATTTTCTACAGAAATAATTTATGATTTCTTATGTGGCCCGGTACCAATTGTTCCACGGACCAGTACCGGTCCGCGGCCCGGTGGTTGGGGACCACTACTCTAAGGCACTGAACCTACAGCCTCAAGCCAATGCACCCCTTCCACCAGTGCTGGCATGCACCCATATTGCACTGCTACTAGTGTGATGTTGCTCATGTATTCATTAAAAACACACACATCTAAATTTTGAAACATCTGCATCCTACATATACCAATATTCAGAGTGTTTTCCAATATCTAATGTGCAAACAACAGATGTGGAGGATATGAGGCACGGATCAAAAATGTTATTACAAATACCTGGAATTTACTCTCACCTTGAGTTAAAAAAATCCAGCAGATGAAACGCATGCAAACACACACCTTCTGTTTTCACAAGAAACCAAGTCATACTCATCTGTAATGACATGACACGAATAAACGATCGAATTTCCATTTTAGTCAAAGCGTATCTTTTATTTCTCAACCTGTACGCTGCTCTTAGTTTGATCTACTATCTTATCCGAATTCATCAGCATAAATCTTATTGGATCGTGTGAAAATAATGCGTTTCTAACAATCATGCCAGGCCACATTGGGCTGATTTCTTTTGTATCTACAGAGGAAGAGATAGTAAATGTAGAATCAGTTTATGACTCTTTCATCTTTCTGTGATCAGACGGCACGGCTGACAGTCTCCTCCAGCGGTGTGTGTGTGTGTGTATGTGTGTGTGTGACACAGATATTTGAGGAACGCTGTGAAGAGATTTTTCTATTTTCACAGAGAACAGACAGAAAGAGCCGCCCTGGAAATCTCTCAGCTGGATGAACTCTTTTCATGAACTTCTTTGAGAAACAAAACACTCATTCAAACATCACTGGGAAATGAAGACTACTATTAATACAGATGCTGGAAACATATGAAAGGAAAATTATTCAAACCAAGTACAAGTTTTTTTTTTCTTAACAACCATAAAATATGAATATTATGGAAAGAGGGAATGTCAAAAAATAAATTATTCCAAGTCAAATTTATCAAAGCTTGACTGCTACCAGTAATGAACCAGGTCAACTTTATATCATCAAACAAGTAGACTAGCAAGTTATCAACCTAAACCAGGACTTCACAGGCTTTAGATCGAAGCCTTGAAAAGGTGACTCTAGCTTTGTAGCTAAATGGCTAACATGGATTTTATTAAGAAAATAACAGTGTTTTTGTGCTTTATGAAGGCTGAAAAACAGTGTTGATACGTTTGGGGTCATGTCTGAGTCCACTACATCTTTTCAGAGGTGCATCCAGCTCTGTGCGCTCATAAACTCCTCCAGAAACTTAACCTGGCTGATGAAGGCTTTCGGCGGTGCTTCTGACTGAGCCCAGCCCAGTTTGATGAACTTTTTGACGGTGTCAGCTGGAGGATTTCCCCCGAAACACCAACAACAGACGATACATCACAATCACGCCCCCACAAGAGCAAGCTCCTGATTGGTTAACGCAGCGCACCACAGGATGTCTATTTGCGCGTTTGCATTGACTTAACATGTAAATCGGTCGCGTTTGACGCGCGTTCCGCATCTGGTGTGAACACAGCATTATGCTAATGAGGGAGTGATGTTCATTAATGGGCGGGGCTTTCTTCCACTAATGACACATACAAAGAAACAACGTCAATCAAAGTACTATAATACATCTTTACCATTAGAAGCTTTTTACATTCACAGACGGTCACCACACAACTGTTTAAACCCTTTATAAAAGGGACTTTTCCATAGTAGGTCCCCTTTAATGCTCTAAAAATGGAATCAAACACTAATAAGAATTGAATAAAAAAAATGTACACTAAGATAAATACAGATATTTATTATTTTTACAAAAGGTTAGTAAGGTTAATAAGGTAAGTGATCAAAGTGAATTAGTCAATGTATGTGCATTCATGATTTTAACAGTAAATAAACAAAAACAAATCAGATTTGTTAAAACTAGAGTTAAAATTAGTGTAAAGCCATTGCTCAAACACACTACACTGACAGGATAAGATCACAAATACAAACCAGCACAACACACACGCGCACACACACACATACAAACACAAGCAGCCTGTGTTATTGTACCCACTGTCTGGTGTCAGCAGACTCATTAACATAATTGGCACAACTGCTGTTGTTAATTATGCTAATTAAGAAGCTACCCTGTTGACAGGCCCACACATTCACATGAACTATTTGTGTCCCACAATGCAATGTGATTGACTTGACCTTGCTTTTGTAAACTGTAAAAAAAAAAAAAAAAAAAAAAAAAAATTCATCTGGGTTGCGCACAATTCCTTCATGCCCTCCAAACACAAATTAAGTTAACTTAATTGTTTTTTTGTTTTTGTTTTTTTTACAAATTTGAGTGAATTGAAGACAAAAAAAAAAAAAAAACTCAAGAACTGTTGATTTAGCTTATTTTAAATAAGTAGCTTGAACAAATGGGGGAAAAATCCTATTTTGAGTGTAGTGTGATAAAAAAAAAACTAAACACAATGGCATAATAACTCTCATTATCATACATATTTAGATTCAATTATTATTATGATTATAATTATAATTATTATTAGTATTAGAAGCAGTAGTAGTAGTAGTAGTAAATTTCAGACATGAAAATCAATAGTATGCTGTATTTAAGGCATGGTATTGTTTATAGCTGTAACAAAAATTAATTGGCTAATTAATTTAGACACTGAAAGTAGGGTTGGACGATGTGTCAAAAATGCAATCTCGATAATTTATTTCCATATCAAATGATAACGATATATATTTTGATAGAAGTTGTTTGTTAATGTTTAAGATTAGACACTTTATTAAATAACATTTTAAGTATTGTTTATTGTTTGTCATAAGTATTGTTTATTAACAAAAACAGCTTAGACAACTCAGATTTTTTGGGAGATTATGATTTTCTGTAATACACTTGTCATATACAATATAAAATATAATATTCTGATGAACAGAAACTGACAGCATACAGTAGAAAAATTATTAGATCACCTTTTAATTTTAATTATTTTTTTTTATATTTTCATAATGATGTTTCCTACAGAGTAGGGAAAATTTTCACAGTATGTCTAATAATATTTTTTCTTCTGGAAAAAGTCTTATTTGTTTTATTTCAGCTAGAATAAAAGCAGTTTTAAATTTTTTTAAACACCATTTTAGGATTAAAATTATTAGCCCCTTTAAGCTGTGTATGTTTTCGATAGTCTACAGAACAAACCATCGTTATACAATAACTTGCCTAATTACCCTAACCTGCCTAGTTAACCTAATTAAGCCTTTAAATATCACTTTAAGCTGTATAGAAGTGTCTTGAAAAATATCTAGTCAAATAATATTTACTATCATCCTTCATTCATTCATTTTCTTTTTGGCTTAATCTCTTTATTAATCTGGGGTCGCCACAGCGGAATGAACTGCCAACTTATCCAGCATTTGTTTTAAGCAGCGGATGCCCTTCCAGCTGCAACCCATCACTGGGAAACACATACGCACTCATTCACTCACACTATTACACTACGGACAATTTAGCCTACCCAGTTCAACTGCACCGCATGTCTTTGGACTGTGGGGGAAACCGGAGCACCCTGAGGAAACCCACACGAATGCAGGGAGAACATGCAAACTCCACACAGAAACGCCAACTGACCTAGCCAAGGCTCGAGGCAGCGACCCTCTTGCTATTAGGTGACAGCACTACCTACTGCGCCACTGCGTCCCCTACTGTCATCATGGCAAAGATAAAATAAATCAGTTACTAGAAATGAGTTATTAAAACTATTATGTTTAGAAATATGTTGAAAAAAATCTCTGTTAAACAGAAATTAAGAAAATAAATAAACTAATTATTCTAATTATTCAGGGGGGCTAATAATTATGACTTCAACTGTATATATTTTCACATTTTTATTTTTTTACAATATACTAGAACTTCTATGTTAAGCTGCTTTGACAATCTACATTGTAGAAGCGCTAGAGAAATAAACAAGAACTGAATTGCATATACAGTACACAAACAAAAAAAATACTTATTGCATAAAAAAACAATAATAAATATTTAAAAATAAATTTTTTACTTAATTAAAATGGTAAAAATAGTCAGCATTAAAATAAACAACAGTTTAACAGCCAATACTGATGGCAGGAAACTGAATCAAGCTCACTAAACTATACTGGGTGACATAACATATCTCTAATAGTTGTGTGCTACCTCCAACAGAAATGTCTTTCTTTTCTTTTTTTATTCTTTTATAACCTGTTTTAACACATTTTAATCAGTTTTTATCTGTTTTTAATTATTTTATTGTTTGTTTGTTTTTATTTTCTTATACTTGTCTTTTTTATTCTTGCTTAAGTAAAGCACTTTGAATTGCCACTGTATATGAAATGTGCTATATAAATAAACTTGCCTTGCCTAATATTAACACAATTACAGATTCCTGTTGTTGCGTATGTCTGCTGTGTGACTGGCTCTTAGATCAATACAGAGTAAAATTGTCCATAGCTTATTGTTATTGGCATAAATTATTGCGATTCAATAATATGATATATTTTATAAGCCCTAACTGAAAGACAGCACAATCTTATTTTACATTTGGTTATTCCATTTTGTATCTGAAGACTGTAAGACTCCCCAGAGAAGTATAATGCACTGTTATATTATGTGTTTCTTTGTGTCCTTTGTCAAAATTATTTATTTGGTTTGGATTATACAAAATCCCCCCAATCATTCAAAATAAAAGAGCTATTCAAGTCATCTGGTGAAATTGTTTTTTTTTTTATCGCAATGTTTGTAGCAGAAAAACTAAATATTGAAATGTCAGTTTGTTGTCCAATATCACGCAGCTCTAATTTGAAGCAAAAAACAAAAAAAAGTAGACTTGACTGTGTAATTAAGTGGCTTTAATGAACTACAATGCCATGATGTACTGCAAACAAAAAAATCTGACAAATACAGAAATACATAAAGGAATAATAAAAATGTTCATTTAACGGTGTTCAGATGATCTCAACTTAATGGAAAAAAAATATAATAAAGACAGAAATAAATACTGCTTATTATTTTATTTACTATAATAAATAAATAATATTTTCAATAGCTATGTTTTCATCCACCTATTTTTATGCCCATTTGTTATTGGAAACGCCAAGATGCGCATCAATTTTAAAAATGCCCATGTACATAAGTGAGTAGGATAAACTTTCTATTCTATAAGAAAAGATCCACCTAAACTACTATTGAAACACTTTACCGAACAAATTCTAGCATGTGCATTAAAAAAAAGTCATGTGATTTTGTTATAAGAGATCATGTGACAATAATTGACAAACCAGCTGGCTGAGCACATTGTACGACATCTTAAATGTTGTTTTGGTCACTCTAAAACGCCTTAATCGTTTCAGTATTAGTGTCATTATATTATTAATGCCCTCCACATCTGTCAATAGCATCTGAGCTCTGCATCTGATGCCATCAAATGCCACTACGCATTCATAGCATGGCGACATCGCCTGCTGAGGCACAAGTCATTTATTAATTTAATTCAATTCAGCTTTATTTGTATAGCGCTTTTAGAATGTAGATTGTGTCAAAGCAGCTTCACATAAATGGTCATAGTTATTGGAACAGTTCAGTTCAGTTTTTAGTGTTTAAGTTCAGTTCAGTTTAGCTCAGTTCAGTGTGGTTTGAAGTCATTACTGAGAGTCCAAACACTGAAGAGCAAATTCATCGATGAGTAGCTTTTCAGATCCTGAACCATGCAAGCCAGTGGCGACAGCGGAGAGGGAAAAAAAACTTCACCGATAGGAAAGTGAAGAAAAAAAACCTTGAGAAAAAACCAGACTCAGTTCGGCACGACCATTTTAATTTCTCCGCTGACCAAAGGTTTTGTGCAGAGCTGCAGTCTCAGTGGTGGAGGCTGGAAGCTGGCCTCAGCGAAGACTCGTCTATCCCTGGAGCGTCACTGGAATCTCATGCTCTCCACTCCCCCATGACCAACAGCGCAGCAGCAGCTCAGAATACGGCCTGGTGCCGGATATTAAAACAAAAAAGATTCACGCAACTTTTCCTACCACAGCAAATTCCTTTTTTACCGTTGATATTTGGCGCCAGTTAATCAGAAAGTGATTTTGTTCTTTGGATGGAAACGCTGCTTTATTCTATAGACTGTGAAAGACACGGACGTAGTATCTGTGACATCACCCATGTTTCTGAAGAACGCAAATGAAGCTACAAGTAGGCGTGACCACCCACACTCTAAAAAGTATTGTTTAGACAAAATAAAAAAAATTAACGCAACAGTTTGCATTAATATATTGAAGTTACGACAACATCTAACAAAATGAAGTTCAGACAACAAACTTTATTATGTTAGCCAAATATTTTCTTCTTTAATCAGAGGCATTTTTACATAGCAAAAACCTCAAATCTATTAGTTGAGTACTCAAAAAATGTTGTTTCAATTAGTTTTTTATTTTAAAATTGAAAACAAATCCAGTGTTATGTACTTAATTACATGCACATTTTCAAGTTTACAACCCCAAAGAAATTAAGTAGACAAAATTGTTACTTTTTTTGTTTGTTTTCAAATTTACTGTTCATGCTTGTAAGAAATACATTTAACAACAACATTTTTGTTTTTCGTTAGTTTTTTATTTGTATTAAACCACGTTTTCATTGTTTTACAAAACAAAAACATTTACTGTCTCATATTTTCAGTGTAAAAAAATAACAAAAAACATTAGTGTGTGGACTTAAAAATACAAAACAACTCCATTTGTGTGCATTATCAACCCAATATCTTTGGGTTGGCACAAGTAAATACTCTTTTAAAGCAACTAACAGATATATTTACCTTTAAATTAGCTGCATTTTTAAATTGATGTAATTATCAATATTTTCCTGTTTTGAAAACTTAAGAAAATTATTCTGGCAACTTAAAAGTTTTAATCTAAACAGCATTTTAGGATTTTTAAGTTACAATAATGTATTGAACTATGTAGTGGTAACAGACCTCTTAAGTTATTTTTTAGAGTGCATGACCATTCTGTTCACACCTTATCGCACCAACCGGGGAATACCAAACAAGGGCAAAGAGGCTAGCATTTTGCTTAGACGGGCTTTTCATTGGGAGAAACACTTAATACGTCATAACCTGTGACTTGTTTGTGTTGTGACCACATGTGCTTGGTTGTGTACGATATCAATAAAGTGCTTAGTCTTTTAAAAACACTGTTGTAATACAACACTAATCATTGTTCTTATGACGTTTTTCTACAGGAGGAAAATGCAAATTACATCCAAACACTTTCAATATAGTCTGTAATAGTAAATGTAAGGTTAATTATACACTCCAGGCATAACATTGTATGACAACGCTTCAGATGACTGTTCTAGAGCCCACAGCTAATCAATCTGTCAGATTCTGGAGTGCTTTACAGTTCTAACAATATATATATATATATATATATATATATATATATATATATATATATATATATATATATATATATATATATATTTATATATATATATATATATATATATATATATATATATATATATATATATATATATATATATATATATATATTTATATATTTATATATATATATATATATATATATATATATATATATATATATATATATATATATATAATATATATTTATATATATAAATGATCTTAAATAAAACAAATACATTCATAGAGATGGCATATAAGTGTATTATTTCACTCACGGGGAAAATGGAGGCCACCTGAATGGTTTGTGAGCATAATTAAGTGCACACAGCGTGCCATATCATCTGATAATTGCAGGAAATAATTCCTAAAAGCAACTGACTGTGTAAGGCCACATAACACAAAACAAAAATACAATAAATATGTCGAGTTCAGCAGCTAATCAGCCGGAATCAGCTGAGGGGAAGTGATGGCGACCAGCGATTTCTAGCTGTCACTCCAGTGGCCACGCAATTAACTATGCAGACCTAATATAACTTAATATAAACAAAACAGATGAGTTATAAATAGATTCACCCCCCTCACAGTTGTCAAGAAGGGTAATATTAGCTATATGAACCAAAATCGTTTTATGTGCCAAGATGTAAACACCTTTTTATCTGCTTTAAAGTCGGCCATTTTAACAGTGGGCTCAATAGACATCTGCTCAATTATGAAGCCAGGACTAGCGGAATTTCTATGAATTGCAAGTTACTTCCGTATTCGCTTCAAGAGGAAAAGCAGGAGATTGCCGCTTACTTTGTTTGCACGTCTTTTTTGCAATATTACAGTTTTGCATACATTTAATTAGCATTTTTCGATGGAAACATAGCTAATGATGTGTAGTTTATGACAAAGCAATATTTAGCTGAGGTGCGACTACTTTAATATCTGTAGGTTAAAAATACTGAGATCTTCAATAGATCTTTCAATTTGTCCAAATTATGTTCTTAGCAACAATTCATGTTACTAATAAATAAAATGGCAAAGTTTTGATACATTTAGACTAGAAAATGTATAAAAATATAACACTTTAGAATAATGATCCATTAGTTAATGTATTTACTAACATCAATTATGAATAACCTTGCATTAATTAATCATATCACAATTTACTCACATTCTTCAAGTAATCAGTCAAGTTTGGTGAAGGATAAATCATGGTTTGGGGTTACATTCAGTATGGGGGTGTGCGAGAGATCTGCAGAGAGGATGGCAACATCAACAGCCTGAGGTTTCAAGACATTTTTTGCCTATTACATTACAAACCACAGGAGAGGGCAAATTCTCCAGCAGGATAGCGCTCCTTCTCATACTTCAGCCTCCACATCAAAGTTCCTGAAAGCAAAGAAGGTAAAGGTGCTCCAGGATTGGCCAGCCCAGTCACCAGACATGAATAGTATTGAGCATGTCTGGGGTAAGATGAAGAAGGAGGCACTGAAGATGAATCCAAAGAATGTTGATGAGCTCTGGGATTCCTGCAGGAACGCTGTCTATGCCATTCCAGATGACTTTATTAATAAATGATTTGAGTCATTGCAGAGATGTATGGATGCAGTCCTCCAAGCTCATGATGGAGTCAGACACAATATTCAATCTGTTTCCACTGCAGCAGGACTTTATATTCTATACTGGACATTATTTCTATAAAGAGAAAAGAATTGTGTCTAGGCAAAGTCAGACCTTACTGTCCTCATGAAATAGTTAAAAATCATGACATGATCATAATTTATTTTGGTAAAATAAGTGTAATCTAGAGGCCTTTGCCTTTCATATAAGCTACGTCTGATGCCAAATGATCAACTAGAAGTCAAGCTTTTATTTGTTGTTCCTAAAATTTGTATATGACAAGACTTTTGTCAGCAACAGCAGTGTATTTATTATTGATTAACATTCTCACATTAAGTCTCTCTTTAATGGTTTACAAGCTTCCGCTAAAATGTCTTCCTATGAAGGAAATGAATTGGGTTTGGACTTCCTCCGCAGTAGTTTTCCACAGAAACACTAGCACCCCTTGTAATATCTCCTGCCTGATGTAAAGCTCCTTATGTTCTGATCCCTGTACTCTGTCTCTGATCACCGTCCTGTGCTCCAGCTCGGGGTCGAGAGGTGTTTTGAGATCTGAGCGCCCGTTTCAGAAGAGCAAACGGCTTGTGTGAATATTTCAGCAGATAACGCTGCTCTGACGCTTTTCTTTTGTGCTGGAATCAAAGTTCTGCTTAAATAAAGACGCAGGAGAGGAAGTCCTCCTCAATGCAGCTGGGCGGATGGGGAATTTATCTTTCTCTTTCTCTCTCACACACACACACACAGATTGAGAGAGGGCTGGGGGCCACTGAACAGACAGAACTGGGCCATCGGAGCATGTCACTGAGGCCCAAAGCTATATATACACCTTTCATACTCGCACACTTAAACTACATGCTGGACACTGCAGGTTGTCTCACGCAATCAGTCAACCCTTAAAGTCACCCTGAAATCAGAATCAACTATGTAACATTGTAGAACTTAACAAAAAAAAAATGATCTTAACATAATATTCGGTCCCACTTTATATTAAGTGACCCTAACTACTATGTACTTACATCAAAAAATAAATACAATGTACTTACTGTGTTCGTAAAGTATTTGAGAACACTTGTGGTGCTCTTGAGTTGGGATAGGGGTTGGGTTATGGACAGGTTTGGAGGTGTGGGTAGGTTTAAGGGTGGGTTAAGGTGTAGGGAATGGTCATCAGTGATTTTACAAATGTAATTACAGAAGTTAATTACAGATGTAATTACATACATGTATTTAATCAAGCATAAGTACACAATAAATACATGTATATACACAATAAGTACATTGTAACAAACTATTAATTTCTGTGTAAGTACATATTAGTTAAGGCCACTTAATATAAAGTGGGACCACATATTGTAATGATTTTTGGCAGTAAAACAATTATAATGTTGATCTATACTCTTTAAAAAGTATTTTCACAGCTTCTACAAACTTATTTAAAATGAGCTCAATCAACAATTCTTGAGGGTTTTTTTGGGACAACTTAATTGTTTTATGTATAATTCATTTATATTTGTAAAAAACTGTTACGTTAACATAATTGATTTGTGTTGGGACAACATGAAGGAATTGTACAGATGGGGCCTTTAGAAATGCACGTGAGACTGGTGGATCGGTACAGCAGCAGCAGCAATGAGGTCGATGTACCGGTCCGTTGTGGTGAAGAGGGAGCTGAGCCAAAAGGAAAAGCTCTCGATTTACCGGTTAATCTACATTCCTACTCTCAGCAATGGTCATGAGTTTGGGTCATGACCGAAAGGACAATATTTAGTATACAAGCGGCCAAAATAAGTTTCCTTCGCAGAGTGGCAGGGCACCCTTATAGATAGAGTGAGGAGCTCTGACACCTGGGAGGAGCTCGGAGTAGAGCTGCTGCTCCTCCACATTGATAGAAGTCAGCTGAGGTGTCTGAGGCATCTGTTTCGGATGCCTCCTGGACGCCTACCTAGGGACCATGTTTCTCGGCTGGCCTGGGAAGTCAGGGATTCTCTCACACGGCATTACCCACTGCTGCTTTCACAAGCTTTGGAGACGTAACAAATTGCGCTTTTAAATAATAGGTCACCTATATCTTCCCTTGTGAGCCACGACTGTATTCAAAATGACATCAAGGTTTTCAAAGTGCACTGCAAAGGCAGGGCAATTGTAAACATGAAGATGGCTAAAAATAATCTGTAAAAACACTTTGAAAGCAAATTACACCTAAGAGAGATTTCAATGCTTTAAAAAAAATCATTTCAAGTTTAAATGTTAGAATGTTCTAAACCAAAACGGCAAGCGCAAAAGCGTCATTTAATTAAAAAAAATGCCTCATCCTCGTTTTTTTTATTTGACGCACGGCGTCAAAACCTTCTCCACCAATCAGATCGACACTTTTGTTCACATGCACCAAGCTGCTGAAGTTAGAGTAAACAGCACTTGGAGGCGCTCAAACTGTCAATGCGAGCACACATTGAAGTAGATGCCCAGAGGCGATATAAACGTGGAGCTGCTTATTGCTCTTGTGAACAATAATCATTTCATAATCACTAGAGCTGGAGCTGCTACTTGAACCATCCATGCTTGTTCGAGTCACCGGTAACTTTATAAAACAAGCGTGTGAACTTCCACTCCTCCCCTTCTTCTGTGTTATAATCGCGTGTCAGAAGCTTATAGTTGTGCAGCGCCATCTAACGTCAAAAGAGTGATTTAGCATACTCTTCTGTTTGTCGCCAGTGAAAAGCTCTTAGGTTTGAACACTGAAAAACGTCTTATAAAACGCTGACGATAAACGTAAACAAAAAACGTACCAGTGTGTAGAAACCTTTAGTTGGCTAACGATGGTTTTTGGAAACACACCCCTGATCGACAGGCAGCTGCTAGTTTAAATGAGGCGCAAGACTGCTGCCCTCTGACCTGGCCCCGGAAAAGCGAATGAAAATGAATGAACAATGTACATTTTTTTTAAAGACTTTTGCTAGTTGTTCAAACTACTGTTTTTTTTTTTTTTCAAAATGAGCTGAAACTACACAGTTCTTTAGGTTTTTTTTGGGGGGGAAACTTAATTATTTTATGTTCAAATCGAGGAAACTTGTAGAAAATTATGTAGTTAACAATTGTGTTAAATCCATCGGTAACACTTTATAATAACTACACACTATGAATCCTTTACTAAGCATTAGCATCTAGTGAATTCATTATTTGTTAAGCATTAACTCTACATTAATAAACGTTGATAAGCAGTTAATAACTGCAGCTACAAATGCTCTATTCTTGACTTATTAGCACCTATATAATGTGCTTAATAATTGTATTTTCATATTTAGTTAATGATTTATTTTTCATTACTAAATTAAGTATCGCATTATTTACAAACCATTTGTATTTATAAGTAGTTGAAGGTTTTTAAGATCATTCTGAACGAGTTAGTAAATGATAAATAAACTATTGAAATCAACATTTATATATCTTATTATTCAGGCATATACTAATTAACTAATATGTTAGTAAATGCTTTATTAACTCAACTTCATGCAGTTTTGTGACCTAATCTAACTTTTCATGCTTTATAAATGCCTTATAAATGATTATTAAAGGCTCAGAATCAAATAAACAATAACCTTTGCAATCTTTTCTAAAAAATATAAAATTTACTGTAAAGTTTAAACATTGCCGAATAACAGGAGTGTCAAAATACGACATGAAACTGGATAAAACAACAATATAATGATTTAACATTATAATAAGATGTAATGTTTAAACTCTACAGTGATTTTATTTTAGATAAGTTTGCATCGATATATTTTTCATTTGAAGTACAGCTTCATTTGTGCATCTTTAAATTAATTGGAACTAATAATGTCATGTCCCCTGTTTATAATTTAACTGAGCCTTTATTTGTCATTTATAAAGGATTTATAAATCATAAATAGTCCTCACTTTAGATTAGGTCACAAAACTGCATGAAGTTGAGTTAATAAAGCATTAATTAACATATATAGTAACCATTAATATACGCCTGAATAATAAGACATCTAAAAACGTTAATTTCAATAGTTTATTAATAATTTACTAACTCATTCTGAATGATCCTAAAAACCCTCAACCACTCTTAAATACAAACGGTTTGTAAATAATGTGATACTTAATTTAGTAATGAAAAATAAATCATTAACAAAGTATGAAAGTACAATTATTAAGCACATTTTAAATATGTTTGTAAGTCAAGATTACAGCATTTGTAGCTGTATTTATAAACTGCTTACTAATGCTTATTAATGTAGAGTTAATGCTTTACAAATAATGAATTCACTATTTGCAAATGCTTAATAAATGATTTATAGTGTGTAGTTATTATAGTGTTACCAATCCATCATCTTTACAGTGTATACACTGAAAAAAATAATCATTGGATATACAAGCATTTTTAAGATAAGTAGTTGCAAATAATTTATATGGGCTGAATTTAAACAAACAAATTAAGTTGAACATTACTCAATTTAATCAGTTTGGTTCAAATCAGCCCATATAAATAGTTTGCAACCACTTACCTAAAAAAAGCAAAAGCAAATCTAACGAATCTTTTTTTTCTGTGTAGCAGGAAAAAAAAAGGTCTTGGATGGCCTGAGGGTGAGTAAATCAAATGCTTATTTTTGGGAGAACCATCCCTTTAACTGAAACACAACCAAGAACGCCATTATGGCTCCAGTACAATACGAAAACAACTTTTGAGCAGAAAGAGAGGAGAAGAGAAGAGGAATGAGATGAGAGATGTATTGAGCTGTTATTGTGCTGCGTCCTGCTCTCTCTAAGGGCAGAGACGGTCATTAATCACAACACAGATGCACTGAAAACCTCCAGAGATCGCAAACTCCACTGAGACACACACACTCGCACATACACACTGCTGCTCGGTTTGTACCCTCTGATCTCACCATGGTTATTTGTTATATTAATTGTCTGCAGGCACTCACATCTGTTAAGGCAAATGATCGCAGATATAAAGGGAGAACAAAAGCCATAGGAAACATTGATTGTTTTGTAGAGGGAACACCTTAAAGGCCTCCTCTTATTCTTCCTTGATGTCTTCAAATTAGAGAAAGTTCATAATAGCACTGGCTATAGCCGCACTGTTACTGTAATCACAAAAGCAACATAACAAAAGTTAAATGTGTGTATGTTTTATGGATCTATAGCAATGTCACTTTTAAGAGTTGATGTATAAAACTCTTAAAGGTACAGTAGGATATTTTATTGAAAAACATTTAATACAGTGTAAAACCCAACACGTTAAGGTAACTCAAACCATTTGAGGAAACCGATTGCAACAAACCATTTAAGTTCAAAAACGAATCCAATTAAGTAAATGAAGCAATTTGAGTCTAGTAAAACCCAATAAATGAAGAGAACTCAAACCACTGAGTACCGTAAAACACTAGGGATGTAACAATATTGTAAATACACTGAAAAAAATTATTCAGAGATGACTCGTTGGAGTTACTCAATTTTTTTTACGTAAGGTGGTTGTAAACTATTTATTTGTGTTGAATTTAAACAAACAAATTAAGTTGAACATTATTAAACTTAATTTGTTTGTTTATATTCAGCACAAATAAATTGTTTGCAACAGTTCTGCATGCAACACTTTTTTCAGTGTACCGTCATACCGCAATAGTAATTTTTTTTCAATATTACCGTAGGCGCATGACTCAATAAAACTGTATTTCTGAGAAAAGTTTGCTTGGGCGAATGAAGCGAACGGGAGGTAGCGGGAACTACAATTCCTATCAGCCAGGCGTGGCCATCATCCTTTGCGGCCGGTTGTCACTACAGATCCAGTAATGGGGAAATGGAGTGTGCTGCTAGTAGCGGGGAAGAAAAAGAGCTGGAAATGATCGAACCTAAAGCGGGTTTTAAATCAGATGTGTGAAAGCATTTCGGTTTCCTTCTAAAAAGATACGAAAAAGTAGAAAAGGTGACAGAAAAAAACGGTATGCAGGCACTGCCAGACTGTGGTGAAATAAAAGTCGGCGAATACGACTAAAAACAGTCATGGGGACTGCAGAACACAGCACACTTGTTAGATTAATGCAGACATTGACTTGTACCGCAAAGAGACCTCTATCTCACTCATGGTTTGTCCTCTCAAGTGGGGAAAAGACAATGCACAGCGTTACCCACTGCTGTCAACCTTGGCTAAATCATATCTCTCTGTCCCAGAAACCTCAGTCCCAAATGAGAGGGTTTTTTTCTGTTGCAGGGGACATTGTAAATACCCAGAGATCCCAGCTTTTACCAGATTATAGTTATAAGATAATTTTGCTTAAAAAACCCATCCCTATCTAAGTGAGTGAGTGATTAAACGTTGAATGTGATGAGTTTTCAACAATACTAAATTGAAACTTTATTTTTTTTTATATGGTTTAACAGTTTTTTGTTATTAAAATTGAAAAATTGAAGTTCCTGTTTCGAAACTTACAGATAGATGGCTAATTTGTATGTCATTGATATGTTCAGTGCTAAGGTAAATAAACACTTTTGGCACTTTTTTCGAGTATTTTCATTAGTTTTGTTTTTCCTGTAAATTATTCAATAAAAACCATACCATGCCATTCATACCGAGGTATTATCGTACCGTGAAATTCTGATACTGTTACATCCCTATAAAACACAATAAGTTAAGTCAACCGTTTGCAACAAACCATTTGAAATTAAACTAATCTATATGAGTACTGTGAACTTACTCAATTTAAGTTGAAGTAATGAGGTATTTAATGAACTCATTTCCTTTAACACTGAGTTCAAAACTCTTTTCAAATGAGTATTAACTTTTAGTCAATTTTGAGTTAACTACACTCATTTCATTTGATGAAGTTATTTTTTGGGGTTTTACAGTGTATTTTGTAGTGCTGGGGGGGTAAGGTATAATACATGTAACCTACTTCAAAAAATAAATGCAGGGTAATACACAATCCATTCATGTTGCTGCAACACAAATCAATTAAGCTAACTTAACACGTTTAAGTATGGAGGACCAGAAGTACCAGTTAAAACACTGTAAATCCCAAAAAGTTAAGGTAACTCAAACCATTTGAGGAAACCAATTGCAACAAACCATTTAAGTTCAAAAACTAATCTTAATGAGTACTGTGAACTTAATCCATTTGAGTAAGCAAAGCAATTTGAGCACAGTAAAACCCGATAAAGGGAGAACTCTAACCAACTGACAAATGTGAAACCTAATTAAGTTAAGGCAACTCAAACCGTTTGAGGAAACAGATTGCTACAAAGCATTTAAGTTCAAAAACTATTCTGTATAAGTACTGCGTACTTACTTAATTTAAGTTGAAGTACTGAGGTATTGAATTAACTCATTACCTTCAACACTGAGTTTAAAACTCTTTTCAAATAATAATTCCTCACATTCCATTCAGTCGATTTTGAGTTAACTACACTCATTTCATTTGATAACGTTGACTGTTGGGTTTTACAGTAAAATGAGAGGAACAATCAAATTATCAATTTAATAATTGAAGCATAAAATGTATATAAATAAATCACAATTTAAATGAACAAATCATGGACAAATAAATAGACATTTAAATGTGTTTATTTAAATGGTGTTTTTAAAAATCATAAAACAATGTATTTAAAAATAACTTGTATGTATAAAAAATAAATAAATAAATAAAGACAATTGTTTGTTTATTTATTTATATTTTAGAATGCTGATTAATCAAACAATAAAAAAGTAGATGATTTTAAATGCCTTTTTAAAAAGCTATTTAAATTGTGCATTTAAATGCATTTGACAAATGTTTTTCTCTCTATTTGCCACTTGCTTTGCTTTTCTTTCTGCTACTGCATTTGTGGAGTTGAAAATAAATTGAGTTTAAAAATGCCATTGAACAGTCCACACATGGGAGCAGCCAATCAACTTTCACCTCAAGTCAAACTAAACCCTCTCTCACTTGTCAATGAAACACGCACTGTCATTGGCTAGAGAGAAAACCCTATAGCTCATTTTAGCAGGAGTTTAAAGATCAGCGAAACGACTTAAATGTCAGGGCACTCTGAATGTGTTAAAACAAACAAATAAATACATAAATAAATAAATAAATAAATAAATAAATAAATAAATAAATAAATAAAGACTTTTTCAGAGATGGGTTGCGGCTGGAAGGGCATCTGCTGCGTAAAAACCTGCTGGATAAGTTGGCGGTTCATTCCGCTGTGGCGACCCCAGATTAATAAAGGGACTAAGCCGACAAGAAAATGAATGAATGCATGAATGGATAAAATAAATAAGACGTACAGTTAAAGGCAAAATTATTAGCCTTACTTTGAAAATTGTGCTGTTTAATGTAAATATTATTTGTTTCAATACATTTTAAAACTAATTTTAGTCTTTTTTTAACGACACTATTCGGCTTAAATAGGTTCAATAGGGTAACTAGGCAAGTTAGGATAATTAAGCAAGTCATTGGACAACATTGTTTTTTTCTGTAGCCAATCAGACAGAGAGTAATGATATTGACCTTAAAAATAAATGTTTAAAAAGTAACAACTGCGTTTATTCAAGCCAAACTAACTTTATCCAAAAGATAAAATATTAAAGAAATTATTATGAATATTTACTTGCTTTAAGCATTACTATTTGGGAAGAAGCATACATTTTCAGAGGTGAGCTAATCATTTTGCCTTCAGGACAACTAAAACATATTAATAAAAAAAACACAAAAGATTATTAAAAAGTAAAACAAACATACAGAAATTGACTAAGCATATAGATAGATAGACTAGATATCGCATAGGGACCCTGAGTATGCGTCAATAGCGCCGCCATATTTGTACAGTGCTCCCAGGATAAGTGTCATTCAACCGCACTAGTCAAGACGGTGTTATTACCTGAAGATGCTGGACTTTAGCGCTGTCTACGGGTGTAGTTACGAGCAAACAAAGCACAAAGGCAGAACATTTCATAGGTAAGGTTTAGTTTTTTTTCCGTCTTTATATATTATGAACTTTTGTGCGAAACAAGTCATTATTAGGTTATTGATGATAACACAGTCACTTACTGCATTCACCATGAGGCAAAGCAGCACCGACTCACACTAACACTAAACACTCGGCTTATGCTAGTTTTGTTGAATAAAATCAGCAAACAATGCAAAAGAAATATGACAACAAGATGCTGCGGTGCCAGAAACTTGTATTATTATCAGCTAGTGAACGAGTCGTTCCTAAGGGGGATTCATTCACAAACAAATCGCTCCCTCTGTCAGTATGAGAATTTTAAGTTGGTGAGGAGCTGTGTTTCAGGACACGAATTAGATCAGATTTAACAGGGAGGGTGAACAGTACATTTCCATACACACAAACACAAGCGTTTTGTCAGGAATGCCTGTTTGATCACTGATCCATCAATGTAGAAAAGTGATTTTCGCTTCATAATAAAAAAAAAAAAATGTGCATACTGCCCTCCGGGAAAACTCCCGATCATAGATATATATACAGTTGAAGTCAGAATTATTAGCCCCCCTGAATTATTAGCGTCCCTTTTTATTTTTTCACCAATTTCTGTTTAATGGAGGGAAGATTGTTTCAACACATTTCAAAGCATAATAATTTTAATAACTCATTTCTAATAACTGATTTATTTTATCTTTGCCATGACGACAGTAAATAATATTTGACTAGATATTTTTCAAGACACTTCTATACAGCTTAAAGTGACATTTAAAGGCGTAACTAGGTTAATAAGGTGAACTAGGCAGGTTAGGGGAATTAGGCAAGTTATTTTATAACGATAGTTTGTTGTGTAGACTATCGGAAAAAATTTGCTTAAAGGGGCTAATAATTTTGTCCCAAAAATAGTTTTTAAAAAAATTCAAAACTGCTTTTATTCTAGCCAAAATAAAACAAATAAGACTTTTTCTAGAAGAAAAAATATTATCAGCCATACTGTGAAAATTTCCTTGCTCTGTCAAACATAATTTGGGAAATATTTTAAAAAGAAAAAAAAATCAAAAGGGGGCTAATAATTCTGACTTCAACTGTGTATATGTGTAATTCTCTAGCTCTGGATGGCCACAGTCCTCCACTGCAGCTTGGTCCCGCATTCATTTCAAAGGAGTGGTACCCTGCACTAAAATGGCGGCTCTATTGACGCATTTGTTCTAATAGACAACAACAAGGTAGGCGACATCCAATGTATATATATATATATATATGGACTAAACATAACAGGGTTAAGTCCTGACATTAAAATAAAAAGGAAGGGGAAAAAATAATTCAATAGAATAATAATAAAAAAAAGAATAAATAAATAAATGTAAAAATATCTGTAAATTAGCAGTTTTCTGTATTTTATGATTCATGTTTTCATTTTTTTCCCACATTTATTTATGCTTTTAAATTTAAATATTGGACTTAAGTCTTTCTTCTTTATTAAAAAGTAAAAAAGTGACTTTTATTGACATGTTTAATAGTTTAAAGTGATATTTTATTTGGGTTGGTGTTGTGTTTTACGCTACAAAAACCTTGTAATAAACTACCAGTACATTCTGTAATTTTACAGACTTATTCTCTATATATTATTTCTTATTCATTATATTCTTTTAAACTACTAAAATGTTAATAAAAGTCTCTTTGTTAAAATGTAGAGTTGAATTTTCAACATCAAACGTCGACAGAGCAGAGATCAACATCCCATTATGCAGTTCACAACCGTAAATAAACAGAAAACACTTGTGAATCACAGAAATACAGAATACAGAAATGGTTAATTAACAGTATTTTACAGTGTACTAGCATCTTAATGAACAGAATAGCTGATTTAAATGATAATTTAATACTAATTATGATCATGACTAATAACAATTCTGAAATGTCCTTGCCTGATCTAATGGTACGGTTGTGTTTATGAATGAACAGAAGCTGAAAAGCAGACGGAGCGAGTGAGAAAGCGAGCGAGAAAGAGAGAGAGAGAATGAAAGTGTGCTGAGATAAATGACAGCTGCAGACAGCAGGGCCAGATTTGCGGTTACGGGTCATCATGGAGATCAGGTGTGTTTAGCGTGCGCGATTCGTCCCTGGAGTCCTGCATAATGAACACACACACTTCCCCACGGCCGACACATGTTAAAACACTACACTAGTGCATACTGAATACTGAAACACTCGCCTGACTGCTGCGCTCACTCACACACACACACACACACACACACACACTTTTATTTTGATTTCTTTCAGTTTTGCTGGAATAAAAGCAGTTTTTAAGTTTGTTTAAAATGATTTTTAAGGTCAATATCATTAGCCCCTTTAAGAAAATATATATATATATATATATATATATATATATATATATATATATATATATATATATATATATAAATATATATACAGTTAAAGTCAGAATTATAAGCCCTCCTGTAAATTGTTTTCCCCAATGTATATTTAATGGAGAGAAGATTTTTCCAACACATTTCTAAACATAATAGTTTTAATAACTCATTTCTAATAACTGATTTCTTTTATGTTTGACATGATGACAGTAAAGAATATTTGACTAGATGTTTTTCAACATATTAGTCTTCAGCTTAAAGTGACATTTAAAGGCTTAACTAGGTTAAAGTTGGGGTAATTAGGCAAAGCATTGTAAAACAATAGTTTGCTCTGTAGACCAGGGGCGCGACCCCCAAAATAACAATGCCAGTGACTTAATAAATAAGTTAAAATAAACATATAAACTAATCAAAAGTTAAATATATGGAAAATAGAAAAATAAATCAAAATGTAAATTAATGCATTTATTGATATATAACAATATTTTATTAATTTACTAAATGAACAAAATACACAGAATAACAATACACAGCTATTTATATTTTAATAAGTGTGCAAGTAAAAAAAAATCATACACATTTTCTTTTTTCTTAGCATTGATATTCAAATCATTTTTTGTAAGTAAATTAACACATTATGATGATTTATGAATGATTATGTGACGTGACATTAAAGACAAAAAAAATAACACAGGAAACAAATACATTTTAAAATTGTAGTTATTAGAAACTCTAATCCTATTATATATTTTACTGCAATAATATTAAACAAATGCAGCCTCTGTGATCATATAAAACCCCTTTAAAGTACTTTAGAATTTATTACCTTAACTAAAAAATAAACAAAAATGCCAGTGAATTACGACAAACACTCTTAGCATTAAACATGCATCTTCAAAAAAAAAAAAGATTCTTAATATGTATATACTCTTTTATACACCTTTAGTACAGTATATACACTCACCGGCCACTTTATTAGGTACACCTTACTAGTACCGGGTTAGACCCTCCTTTGCCTTCAGAACTGCCTTAATCCTTCGTAGCCTATATTCAACAAGGTGCTGGAAATATTCCTGAGAGCATCCCAAATTTGCTGCAGATTTGTCGGCTGCACATCCATGCAAATCAACCGTTCCACCACATAAAGGTGCTCTATTGGATTGAGCTCTGGTGGCTGTGGAGGCCATTTAAGTACAGTGAACTCATTGTCAAGTTCAAGAAACCAGTCTGAGATGATTCGCACTTTCTGACATGGTGCATTATCCTGCTGGAAGTAGCCATCAGAAGATGAGTACACTGTGGTCATAAAGGGATGGACATGGTCAGGGACAATACTCAGGTAGGCTGTGGCGTAGACACGATGCTCAATTGGTACTAATGGACACAAAGTGTGCCAAGAAAATATCCCCCACACCATTACACCAGCAGTTTCTAAAATACTCAGACCAGCCCGTCTTGCACCAACAACCATGCCACGTTCAAAGCCACTTAAATCACCTTTCCTCCCCATTATGAATGCATTGAGTTGCTGCCCTGTGATTGGCTGATTAGGAATTTGCGCTATCAAGCAGTTGGACAGGTGTACCTAATAAAGTGGCCAATAAGTGTATATTAAACAAATGAATGCAAACGAATACATAAATGACCATTGGTTCAATCCACATTTAAAAGCTACTGACCAACGGATACATACACAAACACACACACATATACACACACACACACACACACACACACAGCTATGAATGTATGCCTCTGACCTGCGTGTCAAAATGTGCATGTCAGCATGTGTACTGCATTAAGCGAGTCGCACAATAACTCACTCCTCCAAATGCATTTGTGAAATTTACACGCGCGCTGACACATTACCGACATACAGAACATCAGCACATTTAATTAACCGCACGGCCGTAAAACGTCTGTTACCGTAAACACTCTCCATCTTCATTAGCATAAAACACAGTAAAGTGCTTTTCTGCTGTGAGCTAATGAAGGAGATATTAATTCTGCTAACTGTACAGAAGCATCAAACACACTGCCGGAAGCTGTTTCGCACATTTTTGTCGAGGAGAAACTGAAACACAGCGAGCTCCATCTGCCAGGGAAAGTCGCTTAGCTGTTTTCAAAAGAGTCAACACTGTTTTTCTTTTTTACTAACAAGCAGTTTCCCCCACAAGTAGAGATATAAAGCATACTGCTAAATTATATTCTCTAACCACTGAGGACGAAATAACACACGGTCCACACTGGAAATGCAATTATGAAGCCGAGAGCTAAACCTAAAAACAGTAAGAGCGGAAAGAGACGACAAATGTGTTATTTTATAAAAAAACAAGATCAAAAATTTCTTAAAATGCTAATTAATTCATCAAAATGTGATATTCTTTCTGTTTTACAGAGAGATTTTAAGCACATTTTTTGCTACTGAAAAAAATCGTTTGATTTTATTTAATTAGCTTTTTTTTTTTTTTTCAAATGATGTCAGATTCCTTATAATTAATCTAAGTCTGTAAAAATTGATCAAAATTTAATCAGTTAAAATATATGAACAGTATAAATGCACTCACCGGCCACTTTATTAGGTACACCTAACTAGAACCGGGTTGGACGCCCTTTTGCCTTCAGAACTGCCTTAATGATTCACAGCAGAGATTCAACAAGGTGCTGGAAACATTCCTCAGAGATTTTGTTCCATATTGACATGATAGAGTCGTTCCGTTGCTGCAGATTTGTCAGCTGCACATCCGTCAATCTCCTGTTCCACCACATCCCAAAGGTGCTCTGTTCTCAAATGAGATCTGGTGACTGTGGAGGCCATTTGAGTACTGTGAACTCATTGTCATTTTCGAGAAACCAGCCTGAGATGATTCATGTTTTATGAGAAGGCGTGTTATCCTGCTGGAAGTAGGCATTGGAAAATGCATACACTGTGGTCATAAAGAGATGGACATGGTCTACAACAATACTCAGGTAGGCTGTGGCGTTGACACGACGCTCAGTTGGTACTAATGAGCCCAAAGTGTGCCAAGAAAATATCCCCCACAACATTACACCACCACCACCAGCCTGAATCGTTGATACAAGGCAGGATGGATTCATGCTTTCATGCTGTTGACACCAAATACTGCCCGTACCATCTGAATGTGGCAGCAGAAATGCAGACTCATCAGAGCAGGCAACGTTTTTCCCATCTTCCATTGTCTAATTTTGGTGAGCCTGTATGAATTGTAGCCTCAGTTTCCTGTTCTTAGCTGACAGGAGTGGCACCCGGTGTGGTCTTCTGCTGCTGTAGCCCATCCGCCTCAAGGTTGGACGTGTTGTGCGTTCAGAGATGCTCTTCTACAAACCTCGGTGGTAAGGCATTTGTGCCCACAGAACTGCCGCTCACTGGATATTTTCTCTTTTTCGGACCATTCTCTTTTATTATATAAATCCTGTTCGTATTCGTTTAATTTATGTTACAAATATCAATTGCATAAAGTTTTAGTTCATGTGAGTTAAAAGTGTAATCCAAAAGGATGGACATTTTTATATACAATCAAAATAAAGTACAATCAATGTTATTTGTTACGCCTAAACTTTTTTGGCCTAATAGCTTTAACCCCTTTGACTGCCCCTCTATGAAACGATTTTACAGTTTTAAATAATGACTGTTAAACTCTGATTGACCGTTTTAACCAATGACTTACACACACAGCATTGCTGGTTTACAAAAAAATATCATGCAAACATCCTGTTGCACTACTACACTTGATTTTGGTTTTACTGTATATATAAAAAAAATTATAAGAAAGCATGTTGAATGAGTCTGAAATGTCTTTTTCATACACAAAAAAAGTGATTTAGTATTGAAAATGTTTTATTCATAGTATTTTTTACAAATAGATTGGTCTTATGGGCTCGTTTCCACTGAGTGGTACAGTTCGGTACAGTTCAGTACAGGTCACCTTTATCAGGCTTGCGTTTCCACTACCATGGGTAACCTTTTGGTGGGCGTGGTGTGTGACAAAGTTTTAGTCGATGTAATTTCTGCTTGAGAACATGTCTACAGTAAAGCTGTATAGGCTATTTACATATCACATGAGAAGCACTTCTCACAAAACAGATGCTTTATACACATTAGTACTTCAGTATAAATGTTTATTACTAACTTTTCTATGAACAGGATTTGATTATAACTGCAGATAAATGACAGTGTGAAATTGCCTAGTGTGACGTCAGCAATTATACAAAATAAATATATAAATGCAACATATATGAACACATACAGCCCTTTACAGTCTCCGATATGTTACCAATTAAAGAAGAACTACACACAGCACACATTTAGTGCTTATTTGGGTTCAAAAACAGCACAACGTATAGCCCACAGTCAGAGCAGACCTCTCATCTGAGTCTGTAATCTTCAGCAGTACATGTAAGCTCTGTTAGAGAGTAATTCTGTCATTCCGAGTTCATAATAGTCCAAAAGGCAATGATAAAAATAGTTAAACAGGGCAGTTTGTTCACGTTTGCTGAAAAAAATAATGTGCTCCTTTTTTCCGGCTTCTTCTTTGTTTTTTCGCGAGTCACTCTCGCGTTTGTCAGTCTCTGACAGGATCGGGTTTCAAAAGCACGTCAATAATCAAGCAAACGTTATTATCATGAGCACAAGTTTGTTATTTCAGATATAGACGCGTGGCAAGCGCAAGCAAGCGAAACACACTGGCTCGTAAAAAACTAAGGGGCAGAGGGTAAATCTGCTCTTCTTTTTGGCTTTGTGGCTGTTAATCAAGTCGACGACAAGATTTGTTTGAACCCGGGCCGACCATGGCTCGTTATTATATGTATATATATTTACGCTGTAAATGATTTCTCGGCTGTGTATTTAAAACATGGCGGCTCTTTTGTTTTCATTCTAGCTTGTTGCGCAAGCGAATGAAGTATCTCTGTAAACCAATAGCGTTCAGCTGCGCATCTAGCTCCGCCTTTTGGTACCATTTCTCGTGTTTGGTAACCTTTCGAAAATGTGCCGAAAATGTGGCACGGTACGGCTTGGTACGCCTTTTGACAGTGGTCATAAAAGCGTACCAAACTGAACCACTCAGTGGAAACGGGCCATTACACTTCATATTTTCAGATTTTTCATAGTATATGTCTTAATTCCAGTAATTTTACCATAAACCAACATATTAACCATTTGGTAGAGTTTGATTTGTTAAAAATAAAGGAATGTGTTAAAAAAAAAAGCATTACATGTGTTAACTAGCAACATTAGGAGTTAAGAAATGCAATCCAAACATGTTTTTCTCAGTGGGGTAGTTAAAGGGTTAATGACTAATTTCATGACACTGCATCACATTGCACGAGTTTGCATTTTGCAAGATACAGTACTGGTATTCTGCTTAAAGTAACATTTACAGCCTAAACTAGTTAGCACCCCACTTAATTTTGAATATTTACACCAGGGGTCTCAAGCTCGCGGCCCGCGGGCCATTTGCGGCCCTCAGTGCAATATTTTGTGGCCCGCGCCGACCGCTGTACTCTGACAGAATCAGCGGAGCGGGGAGATTCTATCCGTACACAGTGCGCTTATCACTCAATGCGCGTTGTCGCGCGCGTTCTGATCAGCTGTGTTATCGCGCGCCTACTGAAGGGCGGGACCGAGGGTGTGTCGCATCACGGGGCACTTTTGATCATTTTGGAAGGGCACTTTCTATGCAAGACTAAAAAGGGCATGTGCTCTGCACAGGTTGAGCCCTATGTGTGCACGTGCCTGCCCTGCATCTTATATATATTGATATTATAGGTAGATACAGACTGGTACAGACTGATGTGACTGGAGTGGGGTGGGGATGTTTTATTTATTCATATATACGCCTTTTTTTAGGTGAGGGAATGGAAGTTTTGAGTGAGTTCCCCCACTTTTTCCCCTAGGACTTCAATAAGTCAAAGTACAGGTCTAGACTTAATGATGATCATCTTCAAGCCATACTGAGGGTCTCAACTGCTTCCGCTCTAAAGCCAAATGTGGTTCAGATTTGTGAGAAGAAGCGCTGTCAAGTCTCTGGCAGCAAGAAGTAGGCAAAAGATGCCATGTTCAGAAGAACTGTTCATAATCTTCACTCAATGTTCTATTAATGTTCAGGACACTTCATGTTCAGAAGAAATAATTAAAACTGTTAATAATGACATTTGAGGACTTTTTTTTGTGAAATCCCTTATGCGGCCCAGCCTCACCCAGACTTTGCCTCCTGCGGCCCCCAGGTAAATTGAGTTTGAGACCCCTGATTTACACCATTTCTACCTCAAAATGCTAACAGTTCTTGACCCCAATGAGCAACAGACACAAATGACATAGGACAGAATACACTTTGAGCTTTACTATGGTACATCTAAACCAGGGGTCACCAATCTCGTTCCTAGTAAGTATACCTAGTAAGACCTTGATTCGCTTGTTCAGGTGAGTTTGATTAGGGTTGGAGCAAAAATATGCAGGATACCAGACCTGCAGAAACAAGTTTGGTGATCCCTGATCTGTACTATGGTCCATTAAATGCTCAAAAAAAAAAGTTATAGATGTTGAAGTAACCAGAAAGACAAATTGTACAGTGTTCAATATTTCATTTCATTTTTCTTCAGCCGAGTCCCTTATTTATTAGGGGTCGCCACAGCAGAATTAACCGCCAACTATTCCAGCATATCTAAACAGCAAATGCCCTTCCAGCCACAACCCAGTACTGAGAAACACTCATACACTCTCACAATCTCACACACACACACACTACGGCCAGTTTAGTGTATTCAATTCCCCTATGGCGCATGTGTTTGGACTGTAGGGGAAAACGGAGCACCCGGAGAAAACCCACGCCAACCTAGTGAGAACATGCAAACTTTACACAGAAATGCCAACTAACCTAAATGGGACTCGAACCAGCGACCTCCTTGCTGTGAGGCGACAGTGCTAACCACAGAGCCACTGTGCTACCCTTTAGCCAAAACAATGATCTAATACTTTTTCTATGTATTTAATAAATGCAGATATAGCATATACTGTGACAACATGCTTGCTATGGCATGCTTATAAAGAAAGTGTGTTCAATGAACTCTATCTTTTTTGCACTGGGCAATAACAAAAAAAAAAAAAAAGAAAAAAAAAACTATTCTGTTTCTGCAGTCCAGACTTTAATAAGAAATCGAAATTGGCTTTCAAATATACACTTAGGCTGAGAAATATTCACTGGAGTAAAAAGTGTGACAATAAGCTCCGAGCTGTTTATGGACGGAGCTTTTTTGGATACAAAAAAAACAAAAAAAAAAAAAAACAATCTAGAGCCAGAATATATACAATATGTTTATGTTTTTCTCTGTTTTGTTTTGCCACCGTCTGATTATATTTACATTTATGCATTTGGAAGATGGTTTCACCCACAGCGACTTACACTGCGTTGAAAATACACATCTGATTATTTCGTGCTTGCTTTCGATTAAATTATTTTTAATCAATTATACGCAGCCTCGGTGAGCAGAAGAAGCTTTTTACATTACTTTAATAATAAAATAAAACCACTATTATCCAATTTACATGCTCCAGAGCAAAATCAAACACCGCCAATTTCAATATCTCAGATTTTCCGCTAATTACAGGATGACCGAAAATCTTTTATATTATTTATTTTCTATCAAAAGACAAGTTCAACTGCAGTTTATATTCCCTGAACTACTTTAAATAAGAATTATGGAGCTTGGAAAGCCAGAGCAGCTTCAACAACACAGGAATGAAATACAGTCTCGATATTGTGTGTGTGTGTGTGTGTGTTTTTATGCACGTCTCCAGAGTGTTTCAAGTGTATCTGCATGTGTGTTTCCCACTGTGTTCTGATGGTTTCTGCAGATTTCTCGGATGTTATGAATAGCGCACTATTCATCGCACAAATACAGCTTCCTCAGTATATGAACTCCAGCCACTGTATTATATACACTCACCGGCCACTTTATTAGGTACACTAACTGCTTGTTAACGCAACATTCTAATCAGCCAATCGCATGGCAGCAAGTCAATGCATTTAGGCATGTAGACATGGTAAAGACAATCTGCTGCAGTTCAAACCGAGCATCTGAATGGGGAAGGTGATTTAAGTGACTTTGAATGTGGCATGGTTGCTGGTGCCAGACAAGCTGATCTGAGTATTTCAGAAACTGCTGATCTGCTGGGATTTTCACGCACAACCATCTCTAGGGTTTACAGAGAATGGTCTAATAAAGAGAAAATATCCAGTGAGCGGCAGTTCTGTGGGCATAAATGCCTTGTTGATGCCAGAGGCCAGAGGAGAATGGCCAGAGTGGTTCCAGCTGATAGAAAGGCAACAGTATCTCAAATAGCCACTGGTTACAACTGAGGTCTGCAGAAGAGCATCGCTGAACACACAACACATCCAACCTTGAGGCAAATGGGCTACAGCAGCAGAAGACCACATTGATTTCCTGGTCTGATGAGTATTAATTTCTGCTGCCACATTCAGATGGTCGGGTCAGAATTTGGCACCAACAACATGAAAGCATGGATCCATCCTGCCTTGTATCAACAGTTCAGGCTGGTGGTGGTGGTGTAATGGTGTGGGGGATATTTTCTTGGCACACTTTGAGCATCATTAGTACCTAGGGATGTAACGGTATTGTAAATACCGGCATACCGCAATATTATTTTTTTTCGATATTACCGTAGTCGCATGACTCGGTAAAACTATAGGTCTTCTGAGAAAATTTGCTCAGGCGAATGAAGCGAACGGGAGGTAGCGGAAACTACAATTCCCATCAGCCCATGCTTGACCATCATCCCTTGCGGTCTGTTGTCGCTACAGATCCAGTAATGCGGAAATGGAGTGTGCTGCTAGAAGCGGGGATCAAAAAGAGCTGGAAAACTCTAAAGCGGGTGTTGTCGCCGCGTGCGTACTGAATAGCGGTGTTGTCGCGCGAGTTCTTATCAGCTGTGTTGTCGCGCGCGTACTGAATAGCGGTGTTGTCAGCACACTGTTCAGATTGATGCAGACATGAGACCTCTATCTCACTCATGGCTTGTCCTCTCAAGTGGGGGAAAGACAATGCACAACGTTACCCACTGCTGTCAACCTGGGCCAAGTCATATCTCTCTTGTCCCAGAAACCTCAGTCCCAAATGAGAGGGGTTTTTCTGTTGCAGGGGACATTGTAAATACCCAGAGATACCAGCTTTTACCAGATTATATTTATATGATAATTTTCCTTTAAACCCATCTCTATCTAAGTGAGTGAGTGATTAAATGTTGAATGTGATGAGTTTTCAACAATACTAAATTGAAACTTTATTTTTTTACATGGTTTAATATTTTTTTGTTATTAAAATTGAAGTTCCTGTTTCAAAGCTTACAGATAGATGGCTAATTTGTATGTCATTGACACTTTTGGCACTTTTTTGGAGTATTTTCATAAGTTTTGTTTTTTCCTGTAAATGATTCAATAAATACCATACCGTGACATTCATACCGAGGTATTACCGTACCGTAAAATTCTGATACCGTTACATCCCTATTAGTACCAATTGAGCATCATGTCAATGCCACAGCCTACCTGAGTATTGTTGCTGAACATGTCCATCCCTTTATGACCACAGTGTACTCATCTTCTGATGGCTACTTCTAGCAGGATGACGCGCCATGTCATAAAGCACAAATCATCTCAGACTGGTCTCTCGAACATTACAATGAGTTCACAGTACTCAAATGGCCTCCACAGTCACCAGAGCTCAATCCTTCTTTGAGCTTCTTTATGATGTGGTGGAACAGGAAATTCACATCACGGATGTGCAGCAACTGTGTGATGCTTTCATGCCAATATGGACCAAAATTTCTGAGGAATATTTCCAGCACTTTGTACTAACCCTGTACTAGTAAGATGTACTTAATAAAGTGGCCAGGTGAGTCTTAAGTGTGTGCGTATGTGTGAGACTTATCAAAGAACAAATGTGTATATTATCATGGGTGTGATACAGGTATAACAAGGTGAAGGTGACTTATGAGGACATTGCTGATGTCCCCATTTTTCAAAAGGCTTATAAATCATCCAGAATTAGTTTTTTCAGAAAATAAAACTGCATCGTTGCCTGGAAGTGGTGGGGATAGGTGTAGGGTTGAGTTGGGGAAGGGCAGTAGAAAATAGTTTGTACAGTAAAACAACGGAAATGTATGGAATGTGACAATTCGCAAAAACAAACTTATAGGGCTCTATTTTATTGATATAGGTGCAAAGTCTAGGGATGGGAAAATACGCTCTGTGCCCTGGCACATGGTCTAACAGGGTTGTGTTTATTCTCTTAATGAGTTCTGGGTTTGTTTTAAGCATAATGTGCATTAACCCAATCCGAGTCTCGTCTCCCTTTCCCTTTAAGAGTCAGTTGTGTCGCACAATGGCACATTTGGTATTTACATTTGCCATTATGGCGTATTTTGTAAGTGGAAAAACTAAACAATTCACATGCAAAGAAACAGTTAAACAGCATCTGCAGCGTGAGGATAAAGAATGAGCCTCCTCCATTCAGCCTCTTTACTTTCTCTTTACTTTTGTACTGTGCTCCTTTATTTTGTTGGAGTAAGAAAACAGTGGAAACTCACTCCACTGAACACATCTCTTAGCCTACATATGTATTTTTGTTTTTTAAGCACAAAGACGTGTTTCAAAACGATTTCTAAATTCAGTTCTAATTTCCAGCAAACAAATAAATGAACAATAATTAAGTGTGAAGTCAGTAAAAACTGACTTTTATCGAAACACACGTCCTGTTCTAATGTCCCATGTGGTGATGCAGACATCTCCAAAACCCGACAGGTGGACAAATCTAAACTTGCTTTCATTAAAACAAATATAAATATGCATATAATAAATAATAGTGATAATAATAGTAACATGATACAAATGCAGATTGTCATGAATAAACTGAAAAAAGCCCCCGAGGTGAAGGCAATGATGCCGTGCTTTTTATATTTATGTAGAAAGTAATATTTTTTGTAACACTTTAATCCTTTATTGTTTTCATATATTTGTGTTTTGCTGTACATGCTGTGTGTATCAAGCAATGTGTAACCGTTTGCACATAACTAACGCGCTCTGCGCTAAACTTTAGAGCAGCTTTTAGTTGGTCATTAGCACTGTCTGTTTCAGTTCCCCAAAATAGCAACGCATTAATAAATGAGCCTTAACAGACCTCCTTTTCAGACCAGCACACCCATGAGCCCACAAAGTGCCGCAAATGGATTTGCTATTTATACAACTTGATACAAAACATGAAAATTACAGCTGTGCTGGTCTGAAAATAGCAACAAATAGCGCCTAACACATCTTGTGCCTTATTGCGCCGGGTGTATGATAGGGCCCATAGCTTGACTGAGGTAACTAGGCATGACTAACATATTTAACCACACCCCTCCAGCTTTCAGTCTGTTAGGTTGTAATAACTCTCCCCAAATCATTTTCTCCATCTTTCTGAATAAAATTCCTACTTTACAACATCCAATCAGATTGCAGTAGAAAAAACAAGCCACGCCCACTGTTTTCTCTTTTAATATTACGTTTCTCTATTGCAGGGGTGTCCAAACTCAGTCCTGGAGGGCCGGTGTCCTGCAGATTTTAGCTCTAATTTGCTTCAACACACCTGCAAGATTGTTTCTAGAGTGCCTAGTGAAGCTGCGGTCA
>NC_141025.1:8097500-8145000 GCF_052040795.2 Danio rerio | reverse complement strand
AAATTGGACAATAGAAGATTGGAAAAACATTGCCTGGTCTGAAGTGTCTTGATTTCTGTAGAGACATTCAGATGGTCGGGTCAGAATTTGGCGCCAACAACATGAAAGCATGGATCCATCCTGCCCTGTATCGACGGTTCAGGCTGCTGGTGGTGGTGTAATGGTGTGGGGGATATTTTATTGGCACACTTTGTGTCCATTACTACCAAGTGAGCATCGTGTCAACCCCACAGTCTACCTGAGTATTGTTGCTGACCATGTCCATCCCTTTATGACCAAAGTGTACTCATCTTCTGATGGCTACTTCCAGCAGGATAACGCACCATGTCATAAAGAGTGAATCATCTCAGACTGGTTTCTCAAACATGACAATGAGTTAACGGTACTCAAATGGCCTCCACAGTCACCAGAGCTCAATCCAATAGAGCACCTTTGGGATGTGGTGGAACGGGAGATTCACATAATGAATGTGCAGCCGACAAATCTGCAGCAATTGCGTGATGCTATCATGTCAATATGGAGCAAAATCTCTAAGGAATATTTCCAGTACCTTCTTGAATCCATTCCACAAAGGATTAAGGCAGTTCTGAAGGCAAATAGGGGTCCAACGCGGTAGGTGTACTTAATAAAGTGGATAGAGAGTGTAAAATACTAAATAAAATAATGAATAAATAAATATATAATAATTAGATAGTTATAAATAATTTCAAATATAATATGATTTGTTAGATGGTAAAAACCATTAGGTGTACGTTAAATTAATATATAATAATTAGATAAATAATTTAAAATACATTATTATTTTTGGCAGATCTGGTTGTATATATATATATATATATATATATATATATATATATATATATATATATATATATATATATATATATATATATATATATATATATATATACATACATACATACATACATACATACATACATACATACATACATACACATACACACACACACACACACACACACACACACACACACACACACACACACACACACACACACGCACGCGCACGCGCATGCACGCATGCATGCATACGTACAGTACATACATACATATTAGTTAATTGCTTTACTGGCTGATTTTGCTGTATCTGATTCAGTGCATTCTTTTTTTTCTGATAAAAAGTACTGCATTATATTAAATGTGCAACATGCACTCAGATTATAGCCAAGCTTTTCTCAGAACTAACTTCACATTTCCAGTAATTCAAAGATATTTATTAGCGAGTCTGAAGGTCATTTTTCATGAATGTCTGAATGAGATCTTCAAGTTCACAGCAGTGCTTTCACAACAAACAGCCAGGATATTATTTATATTACACGATCACAAAGTATCCACAGTTTTATCGTTTTCATTTAATTTCTGATTAAAAATGATTAGTTTTCATTTAAATAGATTATTAAAACTAATTTTAAAAAAAATGAAATTATTATATCATTCTGGCATCAAGGTGGCGCAGTGGGCAGCACGATCGCCTCACAGCAAGAAGTCCACTGGTTCGAGCACCGGCTGGGTCAGTTGGCATTTCTGTGTGGAGTTTGCATGTTCTCCCCGTGTTGGCCAGTGTGTCCTCCAGGTGCTCCGGTTTCCCCCACAGTCCAAAGACATGCACTCACTATAGGTGAATTGGGGAAGCTAATATATGAGTGTGAATGAGTGTGTATGGATCCTTTCCAGTTATGGGTTGCAGCTGGAAAAGCATCTGCTGTGTAAAATAAGTGCTGGATAAGTTGGCGGTTTAATTGGCTGTGGCGACCCCAGATAAATAAAAGAACTAAGCCGAAAAAAAAGAACGAATGAATAATATATAATTAGGGCAGCAGGGTGGCTCATTGGTTAGCACTGCCACCCACAATGCGTTTTATAGAATTTATACACAATTTACACACGTACACACAATTATGTAACAAAGTAATGATAACAGTATTATTAAGAACCAGTAATGATCAATGATATCGGTATCGCTATCAAATAACATCTCGTCATCACGAATCGTTCCCTATGTGAACAGGCTGTTATGGTCATTGTACTGGATGTTTTATATTGTCGGACTCTGCAATCTGCGAGAATGTCAAAGAAGGCGGAGTTCCAGGACACACCCACTGGTTGCATAATTGTCACAGACCAATGACAGCTCAAAGCCTTTTAGGAGTAAAACAAACTCCCCTAAAAAGTTTGCTTTGGTGAGCTGTACTGAAACAAACTCAAAAAGAACGTCCTTTTGGCCGGATTTTGTTCGATTTTATGCCATTTCAGCTCTTTTTTTTTCGTTTGAAGTATACCAGGGCGTTAAAAGTCATGTGAAATTAAAATAAAATTTTTAAGAATATTTATAAGATAGTGGGCCCTATCATACACCCGGCGCAATGTGGTGCAAGGCGCGGCGCAATAGTATTTTGGAACTTTTAGCTCGGCGCAAGGGTCATTTTGAGGTGTTGCGCCACACTGTTTAAATAGCAAATGCATTTGCGCTCAAATGTGCGCCCATAGGTGTTCTGGTCTAAAAAAAGCAGGCGTGTTTTGGCGCGTTGCTATTTTGAGAAACTGTAAATAGTCTGTTCTTTAGACCAGAACAAAGTTGGTCTATTGTCTGGCGAAAAGTGCGCCTGGCTTACACACTACACACAAGATGCAGAGCAATACGCAAATAACTTTACATATGAAAAAGATATAATATCTTAAGGATATATATATATATATAAAGGATATATACAGGATATAAATATAAATTATTAAAATATAACAAAACATATTAATTTCTAGCCTACATGAAGATTTAAAAACCACTGCCTTACTTTACTTTCTTCATCTCGGGAGGCTTTTTCAGTTCATTCAGTTTGCTTTTGTATAATGTTATTATTATTAGCAGTATTATTTATTATATCCATATTTATATTTGTTTTATTAGAAACAAGCTTAGATTTGTCCACCTGTCAAATTATTATTTGAAAATAACTCAGTATTTTGACCACACTTGGTCATTATTGTTCATTTATTCGTTTGCTGGAAATTAGAACTGAATTTAGAAATAGTTTTGAAACAAATCTTTGTGCTTAACAAACAAAATTAATTATTTATAGGCTAATTGATGCCTGTGCATAAAGGTTTCCCTATCCACAAGAGCAAAAGCGAAAGTGAACTTACTTTACGTCAAAATGTGCTTATGGCGTGACGCAGCTGGCTCTTAAAGGGAATGGGAGATGAGACTCTGATTGGTTTATTCTCAAAACACACCTACCTGTATAACTCTTTAAGAAAATAAACTCAACCCTTTTAGACCATGCGCCATGGCGCAAAGCGGATTTTCCCGTCCTTAAATTAGCAAAGATGCATTCTGACACGCCCTGAAAGCTTTTGCGCCCTGCGTTTTGCTCTCTGTGCATGGACCGTCAAAATAGAGCCCAGTATGTCCAGAACTGTGACACAATTTTTGTTTAGAAGATATAAAACTTTTCCCAGAGATGGGTTGCGACTGGAAGGGCATCCGCTGCATAAAAACTTGCTGGATATCTTGGCGGTTCATTCCGCTGTGGCAACCCCGGATTAATAAATGGACTAAGCTGACAAGGAAATGAATGAATGAATGAATGAATGAATATAAAACTGATATAAACATCCAAAGCTTTGCAGTCTGTCACCTCCGCCTAAATGGATCAACACATTTTTTTGACATATTTCAGTTTCTTTTTGTGAATTTTTGTCAATTGTTTTCATTATTTCAATTTTAGTTTAACATAGAAAACATACAGCATATGACTATATTGTGAAACAACCCCCACCAAGGTAAACTTGTTCTATAATAATAGAAGTTAAAAGTAAGAATGTTAAGTCAAATAAAAAGTAGAAGTTGGGTAAGTACAAATAAATAACTATTACATCATGAGACACATAAAGTACATATAAACAGAAAAGCTGTACAATAGAAGGCAGAAACAACTGATTTGACAAATGACAACCTCATATTTCAGTTTCTCATCAAATCTTCTGACCAATCAAATGCTCTTTAGTATCTGACATGCCCTGCCCTTGTCATTTGTTTTTCATTTGAAGTGCTTGAGCTCAACCACTTGCAGAGCTATGAGAAAAACAAATCGCTATTGGCTATTTTTTTTTAAAGAGGAGGAGCTACTCAATCTCCCGCCCTCTCTTCATGGTTCAGTTGAAATAACATCAAACATCGATTAAAGGCAGTGGTGTAAAGTAACTAATTACAAATACTTAAATTACTGTAGTTTTTCTCAGAAATTGTATTTTACTAAGTAGTTTTATAATTGTGTACTTTTACTTTTCCTTGAGTACATTTTTAGTGCAGTATCGGTACTTTTACTCCACTACTTTCCTTCAACCTGCGGTCACTACTTCATTTCTTTCTTGTCTTTGGTGATTGGCTAAAGTAGAAAAATCAGTCCTGTGACTCCCGTCTAATCAAATCGCACATAGAAAGTACATAGAAAATTACATGATACTGAACAACATCAACACATGAGCGCTTTATAAATGCAGCACACCTGTTAGAAGCATTAAAAATGTCCAAAAAAAATTCAAAATATTTACACACATTGACGCACAGTCTTTTAATAGACTGGATGTCACTGATAGGAAAATAGATGTCGACTGTAAAAAAAAAAAATAATAATAATAATAATAAAAGAATGTTTACTGTATGATGACTGAAATCACCAAACAGCCTCCTTAAACAATCACTAAATGGAACGAAAGAAAAATGGATGGAAGGACCAAAGAAGGAAGGACTGAACCAATGAAGGAAGGACCAAATGAATGAAGGATTCAAGGAAGGACTGAACAAACTAAGGAACGAACGAACGAACAAGCAAAGGACATAATGAGGGAAGTAACAAAATTATGAATGAAATAATGAATGAATAAGCGAACAAATGAAGGGAGGAATTAAGGAAGGACCAAAGGAATTAAGGAATGAACAAATAATTAAAGGAAGGAATGAACAAAGGGCCTAATGAAGAAAGGAACAAAAATAAAAATGAACGAAAGACCAAATGAATGAAGTGAGGATTCAAGGAAGAACTGAACTGAGAAAAGAACGAAGGAATAAACAAAAGACCATATGAAGGGAGCAACAAAAATATGAATGAGCGAACAAATGAAGGGAGGAACGACGGAAGGACAGAATGAATGAAGGAACAAACAAATTCAAGAATGAAGGACAGAACAAACAAACAAACAATGGAAGAAAATTGGAAGGAACAAACCAATATAGGAAGATTACTAAATGCACTACAGAATGTTACATTTACACATCACTGCACAAACTGCATGTAAATGCAAAATTACTTTTTATGGCGTAATACTCACTTACTCTTGAGTACTTTTAAAATGCCTACTTTTTACTCATACTTTTAGTAATATTTACAAGATACTTTTACTTTACTCGCACTACATTTTTGTGCAGATAATGGTACTTTTACTTAAGTATGATTTTTCAGTACTCTTTCCACCACTGATTAAAGGTCCCGTGAAGTGCTTTGAAATGTGCAGTTTTTTTAAGTGTGTACGGTTTGCTCCAAACGCAGTAAAAGCAGTGCAGTGTTATTGAGAGAAGATGTGCTAACCCGAATAACCCCTCAGACACTGACTCACGCTGCGCAGAAACACACACATCCACACTCTGCTTATCTGCTTCATCGCTCAGCAGTGCTGCAGACGCTTCAGCTTTTACTCTCAAAACAAGCCACGCTGAAATACAGGATCTTACTTTCAGCTGCAAATGTCTTCTAGGCACTACTACAGTCTTTAAACAGGTGAAGTCAGAATTATTAGCCCTCCTATGAATTATTTCAGAAATGATGTTTAACAGAGCAAGGAATTTTTCACAGTATTTCCTAGAATATTTTTTCTTCTGGAGAAATTCTTATTTGTTTTATTTTGGCTAGAATAAAAGCAGTTTTTAGATTTTTTTTTACAAACCATTTTAAGGACGATATTATTAGCCCCCTTAACCAGTTAATCTCTGCTGTTATTTTAGGATTTCCGCCTGGATTTTGCCTACCCAAACACATGCAGAGGTGTAAATGCAAAAATTTGGTATCATTTTAAAGAAAACCCCTTGAATTTTCATAAAACACAATTGAAAGTGTTTAAAACTACTGTATAATAAATAAATGTATATAAATGTTTATTAACATAAATGTATCTGTGTTATAATAAACACCTAAAAAAAGAGGCGCTTTTTTGTATTTTTTTTTTTTATAAACTCAAATTTGAAAGTGTACCTTTTAGGTTCTGTGTGGTCTATCGTGCTGTAATTAATTTAGGTGGTTCCTGCACATGTCCGTAATCATAGGAAAAAAGAAAAAGTTCTCTACCATAATCTATGCAAAAGTTATTGTATTCCAACTGATGAGAGGTGCTGTACAAGCCACAGGGAGCGATCATTGTTTTCATATTTCACTATTCTTTTGTTTGATCAAACATAATTCACTGTGTTTGGACCACATCAGACATATAAAAGGATTACTTATGCACATCACCTCAAAAACAGAGGAGAACAGCCCTGAAGCGCACAGCATAAGGTAAGAGATGACAGCTGTCTGTGCTATCTGGGGCTGCTTATTGATCATAAATGTTTTGTTTTCACTTCTGCGCCATGGAAACACCGCGATTCATTTGACAACTGTTTGATATGTGAATATAATTCAGTAAAAAGAATGCTAGAACCACATGAGCAACGGCAAGAGCTTTCATTTGAGCTTAACTTGTACATGTGTCATATGAAAAATATGAAAACGAACCAATGTTCAATACCCAGCTCGGGTATCCAAAATACTGTGTATTTACATGTAAATAACTTTTGTACAGTAGAATAAAAACCAAAGTGATGCATATGTGCATAAAATATATATTCTACACTTTCAAACAAAACCACTTACAGGGGTCTGGTGCAATGCAATCCCTTTAAATCTTAAAGCGAAAGTCGATGACATTACAGACCAGGTACCAGGGGTTTGCGGAGTTTAAATTAAGCTTTTTATAATTGAGAACGTTGATGAGGAATTTTCCTTGCTGTGGGAGAATGTTTTGTTTGGTTTTGTTGATTATGGAACGGGGGCTTTACATAAAAAAAAACATATTTTCTTAATCTTTTTGTCTTATTAGCAAAATTTTATATCCATAAATGTAAATTTTCAAACCAAAAACCTTTTTTTTATATTTTGCTTACTGAAATGCAGTATTACTTTGAAACAGTGTCTAACTCTTTTACAAAAAAGCTTTAAAAACAACTGAAATTTGTAAATTATATAATCTTTTTCTTTAACGTGTAATGTATTTACCCCTCCTGTTTTTTTGTTTGTTTGTTTGTTTGTTTTTTTGTTATCTGTTGTTGTTTCTTTTTCCAAAATTGTTGCTCTTTTTGTCTCTTCAATTTCTTGTTAACATACTGTGATTGTATATTCTCACTTTCGTATATTAATAAAAAAAAAAAAAAGAGTTTAAATTAAGCAATATTTTTTCCGATTGTCTACAGAACAAACCGCTGTTAAACAATTGCTCGCCTAACCTGCTTACCCTAACTTGCCTGATTAACCTAGTTAAAGGTGCAGTAAGTGATCGTCATCAGAAGCATTTTTTGTTGCACTGGTTGAAAGTTTCTTCACATTCCAATAGTAATGATTAAAGTAAAGGATCTAAATGTGTTTATATGTATTTTTATATTCTGAGGCATAAGACTACAAAATGTTCCTCCGATTAAAATTAGTCTTGCTGATAATTCCCATAGTTCTGATAAGCAAATGTAGATCGGCACAACTGCGCACCGCTGTTCATGCTGTTCAGCGGTAAAAACAAATGCTGAATCAAAACTTTTTAAAATCCTGAATCAATATTGGAGTTACTTTAGCATGCTGGAGGAAGAATGACACCATGGCTGAAGGATTTCTTTCGGACCGGTAATGTTATGCTTCACGCAAAGCTAATAGATTGTTGTTAAGAACTAGTTATATGCACGGATGTGTTGTTCAGCCACTGAAATCTTTTGGCGAGAGATTGATGTGACTCAATTAGTTTGATCAGGTGTGTTTAATTAGGGTTGGAACTAAACTGTGCAGGGCTGCGGCCCTCCAGGAATTGAGTTTGACATCTCTGATCTAGGGTCTCTGTCATCTTTAAAGTGTGCGTCCGTGATTTCAGAAGGTGTGGCTTTGGATGACAGAGGACAGATTGTATTTGAAAGATATTATGATAACCGGTTAGCATTTAGGCAGAGCACCTACTGCACCTTAAAGCCTTTAAAGGTCACTTTAAGCTGAATATTAAAGTCTTGAAAAATATCACGTCAAATATTATTTACTGTCATTATGGCAAAGATAAAAGAAATCCGTTATTTAAAATTAGACATTAAAACTATTATGTTCAGAGTTTGTGTTAAAAAAAAATTCTGTTAAACAGAAACTGGGGAAAAATGTACAGGGGGGCGAATAATTCTGACTTCAACTGTATATCAATACATTCACCAATTACCTATAGGCAAAGCTGATATGTGGAGTACATTATTGGCACATGTGAGAAATCTTTGTGTGTGGGTTAGGGAGTGCATACTGTATGTGTGTGTGTGTGTGTGTGTGTGTGTGTGTGTGTGTGTGTGTGTGTGTGTGTGTGTACCTCAGCAGGTGGTATGCCCTCGGGTGGGCGGCACTGCAGCAGCACTTCCTGTTCGAGTGACACTTCCTTCCCCAAGGGCTCCTGCTCAAACGTTTTCCTCAAGACTGTGGAGAATCAGGACAGAGAGAAGCGGCTCATTTACTCACATTCATTAGTCATACAGAAATACTGCAGGATATGCCAGCACAGGGATTTTTACCTGCAACTTCAGTTTCAGAAAAGTTGAAAAATACATTTATAATAATGATAATAATAATAATAATAATAATAATAATAATAATAAAAATAATGAATAATAATAATAAATAATATTAATAATAATGAATAATAATAATAATGAATAAAATAAATAATAATAATAATAATAATAATAATAATAGGTTAAATATAATAATAATAATAATAATAATAATAATAATAATAAATAATAATAATAATAATAAATGAATAAATAAATAAATAAATAAATAAATAAATAAATAAATAAATAAATAAATAAAAATGAATAATAATAATATTAATAAAAATAATATTGATAATGATGATGATGATGAATAATGATGAATAATGATGATGATGATGATAATAATAATAATAATAATAATAATACTAATTAATAATAATAATATTAATAATAATAATAATTTATAAACTGATATATACATTTATAAATAAATTGAGGTGATGATGAATGATGAGGATAATAATAAAAAAATGATAATAATAATAATAATAATAATAATAATAATAATAATAATAATAATAATAATAATAATAAATATTATTATTATTATTATTATTATAAATTGATCAACAAATAAATTAAATAAATTTTATTATTTTTAATACAGAAAATTTATTCATTCTCCTTCGGCTTAGTCTCTATTTCAGGGGTCACCACAGCGGAATGAACCGCTATCCATTCCAGCATGTTTTACACAGCGGATGCCCTTCCAGCAGCGACACAGTACTGGAAAACACCCATACACACACTCACATATAATCATACACTACGGTCAATTTAGTTCTTTCAATTCATCTATAGCGCATGTGTTTGTGGGGGAAACCAGAGCATCCAGCATGTTTTACACAGCAGATGCCCCTTCAGCTGCAACCCAGTACTGGGAAGCACTCATAGACTCATTCACACTCATACTCTACAGCCAATTTAGTTCATTCAGTTCACCAATAGTGCATGTGTCTGTGGAGGAAACCGGAGCAAACCCACACAAGCACAGGGAGAACATGCAAACTCCACACAGAATAACCTTCTGCTGTGAGGCAACAGTGCTAAGTACTTAGTCAAAGTGTCGCCCTAATTTATAACAACATAATTAACAATCATTTAACAATCACTGAGGCACACTGCATTGTTCTACATTTCCTTTAAGTAAATGATTGCTACCCAATGCAGAGATAAGAACGTGTGCAAATGCCCAACATGCACCAGTAAAAAGCCCAGGTCCACATAATAAGATCATGTCATTATGTGTGTGGTTGACAGCTTGTTGTTATTCTTCATGTAGGTGAAGAGTAGCGCTCACAGAATGTGTGTTAGATGCTGCCATCTGCCATATTCTCAGGTCAAAGCAAACATTTGAGCTCCTCGTTCTCTTGATTATCTCTAATGTCCTCATGCGGGTGTGAAGATCTGTTTTCTCTGTGGGCTTGAGTGAGTGTGTGTGTGGGGGGGTGTTTAACACTGGCCAGACTCATCCAGTCTCCTTCACACTCTTCTAACAACTCATGTGTGAATGTGTCAAGTGTAGTCATGAGTGTGTGTGTGTGTGGTGTGTGTGTGTGTAGTCAATCTGTGAATATTTCTCTGTTGTTTTGAGAGGTTGGTAGTGAATGTAAGATTAGTATTTATCTGCTTACTATTTCTGGATGACACAGACATATAGTACTGATATAACTAGCTGAAGTCAAAATTATTAGACCTCCTGTTTAAATAATATTTTAGTAGTTATTTTGCAAGATACTAGTATTCAGATTAAAGTTTAATTTAAAGCCCTAACTAGGTTACTTAGGCAAACAGTGGTTTGCTCTGTAGCCAATAAAATAAAATAATAAAAATAATAATAAAATAATAAAATAAAAACCAATTAAGATAAAACAAAAAGTGAAATAAAAAAATAAAATATAATAAAAAATAACAAAATAAATAACAATTAAAAAAATAATAATAAAATAAATTAATTAAAATAAAATTAATTAATTAAAATAATAAAAAAATTAAAATTAAAATGAAATAAAATTACAAAAGAATAATATGTATTATATTATGTATAATACAAATAATAAAATACAATATAATACAAATTAAATCAAATTAAATTTAAAAATGAACAAAAAATACAGCAATAAAAATTGTAAAAAATTAAATACAAAACATTCACAAACATTTATAACATAAAAAATGAGAAAAAATGACAAAAAAATTAAATTAATTAAAAAAAAATAAATAAAAAAATACAATGAAAAAATATACAAAACAGTTTAATTAAAATAATAACAGTTTATTATTTTATAAACTTTAAACTTTAAAAACTTAAAAAAACAAATACAAATAATAAAATAACAATTATAAAATAAAAAATATAATTATAATTATAATTATAAAAAATATAAAAAAATAATAAAAAATTAAAATGTATTAATTACTATCCATTAAATTACTAGGTGGCTAGTAATATTGTACTTCATTAATAATAATAATAATAATCTGCTTTTATTCCAACCAGACTAAAATAAATAAGACTTTGCAAACAGTGCCCCGTAAAATGTATGAATGTGTGTGTGTGTGTGTGTGTGTGTGTGTGTGTGTGTGTGTGTGTGTGTGTGTGTGTGTGTGTATGTGTATGTATGTATACATACATACACACATATATATAAACTAAATATTGACAATAAGTGTTTTATTTTTTGTGTAAGCCTTTTTAATTTAATAAATTTGTTTTTTTGGAGCCTTGGTGTTGCCGCCTTTGATAAACATTTGATTTCAAAAAAGTGTACCATGTATAATTCAAATTCAAATGTTATTAGTCACATACAGAGTCATACACAGTATAATGACCTTGAAAAAAGTTATGGAAAACTAGAAGTTATTCAATAGAAAATAAAGTAAATAGACTATTTAAAGACTTTTGATATAAGAATACTTTGGATTTTAGAGATCCTAAATATTTATTTCAGAAAAAAAGCATCTCTGGTTTACAAAAAAAAAAAAAAAAAGATTCTGAACAATTCATGCGCGGGATTCGGTTTGATTCAATGATTCAAAATTATGATTCAATAATACGCTTGAACAAATACTCATTATATTCATTAATTTGTGCATGATGTTCACATTATTGTACACACAAAACAAAGTTATTCTACACATAAAACAAAATAAAACTAAATACATTTAAGGTGGCTAGTAATATTGTCATTCAATAAACAACTAGGAAATAAATCAGTTTATTTTATGATTCCAAATCTGATCCAATCATGTGCTCGAATCAATACATTAATGCATTTGGCATCAAACACATATACAAAAACAAATTTTTGAAGAAAAAAAACAACAACTAATAAAGTAAATAATGACATTAATTCCAGTGTTTACGACACATGCAAAGCAAATAATCAACAATGTCACAGATTTTACAAAGACTTAACTCTACTTTTTAATAAAAAGATTCATATTTGTGATTAATGCACTTTATAAGATCAGCTAATGAACCTGTCAGTGAAATACTGACTCCTCTGAGCAGCTTCGAAATGCGGAGATGAAGAAATACGCTTTTAAGCCGTTTGAGCCCCAAAACCTTCAGTCTTCCTGTGATTTCTTTATTCAGCTGGACATAAAACACACATCAGGAAAACACCTTCAGCCAGCCTGTCCAGCAGCTTTACTGCTCCATACACATACACATACACACACACACACAGCTGTCTGTTTCCCTTCACATTACTGATGGAGCTAATAGACAGATAAATCACGTCTTTCTGGATAAGTGTGTGTGTGTGTGGTAATACATTCAACTCAGGATTTTAGTGCTCTACATTGCAACAGCAACAAATCTTAAGCAGCAATAATACCCTAACACACACACACACACAAATACACACACACACACAAAGAGAGAGAGACGTGTGTATAACAGCACTCTATTTCATTCATAATTATTATGTCTGGAGTTCAAGCTGACCACAGTCCCACAACTAATCATATATAACATCCGGCGCTACACACAGCAGTCAAATTCACAATCCGTCACTAAAACAACAATAAATATCAAATGACATGTAGCATTCAGCGCTAAACATAATCACTAGACTACTCATACATAACATATGAACTATTTTAAGTGTCCCATTATACAGTTCATTTATTTTCGTTTTGGCTTAGTCCCTTTATTAATCAGGGATCGCCACAGCGGAATGAACCGCCAACTTATCCAGCATGTTTTACGCAACGGATGCCCTTCCAGCTGCAACCCATCACTGGGAAACTTCCATACACTCATTCACACACATACACTACGGACAATTTAGGTTACCCAATTCACCAATAATGCATGCGTTTGGACTTGTGGGGGAAACTGGAGCACCCGGAGAAAACCCACTCGAATATGGGGAGAACATGCAAACTCCACACAGAAACGTCAACTGACCCAGCGACCTTCTTGCTGTGAGGCAACATCGCTACTCACTGCGCCACCGTGACAACCCCATTATGCAGTTTAACAGGTTTATTTTGTTGATTTTTTTCATAATATACAGTAGGGGAATATCAATGCACCCCCTATGGTTCTAACAACGATACTCTTATAGCAAACTACCATCCACCACCACTACTACCACAGAACATTGATACAGCACAGAGAGCAAATATTTATTCACAGGATAAAGTCTCGAAGATTCGTTTGATCGAAGAATTGTTCTTGTAAAACCCCTCCTCTATACAAGCCTGCTATGCTCTGATTGGTCAGATCTGGCCCAGTCTGGTTTGAAATTAAGGTGAAGTTGGTTATATATTCGCACATTCGTTCATTTTAATGGTATACCGTTTACTACGTTAATTTGAATATTAAGTCTAAAATTTTTGTATGACTTTAAAACAACATTAGCACTATTTTATTGACTGTGAACAATGTTGTACTTTGATAATCATTGGCTGCAAATCTGATTTCACGATTTAGAATTTACAAAGAATACTTTTCTGAAATGATATAAAGGAGAAAGTCTGACTGTGCAAATATAAAACCAACTTTACCTCAATAATAAACAGTAATAGTGTAAAAAAAAAAAAAAAAAAAGCAGTACGTCCCCTATGGTTCGAACCACACTAAATCATGCTATTCGCATGTAAATAGACGCATGTACATTTTGAATTAACTCTTTTCATTCGCAGGTCAAATTCACTTCACAATAAATGCGGATTTGCCTCATGATCAGGGTTTCGATTTGCACAGTGACTCTAGTTTTCTTGCAGCCAATGACTATCAAAGTACAACATTGTTAGAGGGATTTAAATAGTGCTAAGATTGTTTTAAATGTACGGAACCCCGGAAGGGACGTAGTGGAGGAGAAAAAAAATGGGTGGGTGAAAAATATATAAGTTTTTTGCGTTCTCTCGCAAAGTTTTGCGTTCCCTCGCAAAGATGTTTTGCGTTATCTCGCAAAGATGTTTTGCGTTCCCTCGCAAAGATGTTTTGCGTTATCTCGCAAAGATGTTTTGCGTTCCCTCGCAAAGATGTTTTGCGTTATCTCGCAAAGATGTTTTGCGTTCCCTCGCAAAGATGTTTTGCGTTATCTCGCAAAGATGTTTTGCGTTATCTCGCAAAACTGTTTCTCCACAAACACTTCCTGTTCACTGCACTCACGTAAACCCTCCCGTTTTTGCTGAAATTCTCCCATATTTTACCATTCTATCTCACTTTCTTTACATTACTGTGCGCTGATTGTCGCCTTTCACTTTGCAACCTCTGAACCAGTGAATGCATGTTTAAGCGCTGACTGACAGACGCGCTCAATACAATAAACTGATCCCAGATCAGTGTCTGTACGCGCCATTTAAAGGGACACTTCTGTTATCAAACAAGTGCGCAGCAAATGAATCTCATGTTTTGTTTAGTTTGATAACAGAGGTGTCTCTGTAAGAATGCACAGATCTATAATGAAAGCAGTCCATTACTTTAGAAACTGTTTGTGCTCATTTAAGAGAAAATAAGCTGTTTAAAATAACACATGCAGGACGGAGATGTTTCATATTATTCAGTGTATTTGTCTGTTTAAACATACACCCGCTCCTCTGTAAATGGCGTGTACAGACGCTGATCTGGGATCAGTTTATTGTACGAAGCGCGTCTGTCAGTCAGCGCTTATACATGCATTCTGGTTCATAGGTAGCATACGCACAGTAATGTAAAGAAAGTGGAGTAGAATGGTAAAATACGGGAGAATTTCGGCAAAAACGGGAGGGTTTACGTGAGTGCAGTGAACAGGAAGTGTTTGTGGAGAAACAGTTTTGCGAGAGAACGCAAAACATCTTTGCGAGATAACGCAAAACATCTTTGCGAGACAACAAAAACATCTTTGCGAAGGAACGCAAAACTTTGCGAGAGAACGCAAAAAACTTAGAAATATATATTTTCCTCCCACCCATTTTTTTTCTTTCATCCATTATTTTTTTTTCACCCACCCATTTTTTTTCTCCTCCACTACGTCCCTTCCGGGGTTCCATATAAATGCATATACCAAGGTTATATTAGTTTTGGATTTTTCATTAGTTTTAGTTTCTATTTCGTTTGGACTTTTTGTTTTCAAATTCAGTTAGTTAATTAGTTTTTCGAGACAAATTTACTAGTTTTATTAGTTTCTATGTTTTGAAATTACTTCGTTTTAGTTGAGTTTTTATTAGTTTCAGTATTCATTTAGGGTTTTTTTTTTCTAAATAAGGATATTTGTTAAGTGCAAGATTCAAAATCAATAGAATAAATATTGTAAAATAAAAACTTAGCAATACATTTTTTAAAAACCTGTATTTAGAGGACACATGAACACTATCACTTACCACTGCCATCTACCCATCCTCAAATTCAAATACAAAAGCCCACAAGAAAGCAGCCCTGAGTACAATATGTGTGCAAAGCTGCTCTGAGGTTAGATACACAGTAGGATGGAAAGTTCAGATATTTAACGCGGATGTTTGGACTCAACATACCGAAATTATGTAGTCAGCAATAGTAATTTCAGTCAGTTAAAGCATCACCATGATCTGAAAAATGCCTTATAGTAAAGTTTTGCAACCCAGCTGAAGCATGATTCGCTTATTTAAATAACATTAGAACTTTCTGTATTGAAATAAACGTATGTTTTTCACCAGATCCTCTCATTTAAGCTCTCAGTTTACCCGCGGTGCTGTTGTTTAAGTTTAGTTCAGTCACAGCAGGCTGTCATGTACTGTTTGTGTTCGGTTCACTGAATCTCGCATGCGCAGTATTATCAGTTTACCGTTTCTCAAATTTGATCTCAGTGTAACATTACTGTTCTAATAACTGAACGAGAGTATATATTGGATTATTTAGAGTCAGAGGGGGGTATTAGGCTTGTTAATAAGTAAGTAGTTTGTGGAAAAGTGCTTACTGGAGATGCAAATCATTTTAAATGATTCAGTTTGTTTTGGTGTACTAGTTCAACTGGTTCACTTAGAAGATCTGGTTAAAAAGATTCGTTCACGATCGCAATACAGAACTAAAACTCATTATTGGGCACAAATGTGTTAAAATAATAGTTTTAAGTGTCTGTATTTAATGCTGTCACTGTGCTGCTGTCATGTCTACTCGTTGTTTTTGTCACTGGAGCAACAGCAAGGATGACTGGAGGAGTACCGGCTCGATCCGGCCAATGACAGCAGGACTACGGAGTCTGAGGTGCCGTACGGGTTGAACAACTGCATCGCGGATTAGATTTAATTCTAAACGGCTAACAGTAAGACAATACCAATACATTTACAAATACGAAAACAAAGGAGGTTTTTTTCGATAATTTTTGTTAGTTTCAGTTAGTTTTGTATGTACACAATACAGTTTTAGTTAGTTAAAAAAAAAAAAAACTCTCGTTTTAATTTTTATTTTAGTTAACAACAATTATTTTAAATTTTTGTTTTTGCTTTTTCGTTACTATATTAACCTTGATACTTACATGCTAATTCAGACTGAATGTTTAAAGTAGTGTGGTAAACAAATATAGAGATAGAGAAGTTGGTTTTATATTCGCACATTTCAGACTTTCCCCTTAATAATTTAATTTCATTAAAGTATTATTTGCAAACTCTAAATTGCGAAATCCTATTAGCAGCCAATGACTATCAAAGTACAACACTGTTGTTCACAGTCAAATAAACAGTGTTAATGTTGTTTTCAAGTCATACTTGCATGCTAATTACGATCCAATATTCAAAGTAACATGGTAAACAATATAGAGACTTCTAAATGAACGAATGTGCGAATATAAAACCAAATTTACCTCTATAATATAGAGACCGCTAAATGTACAAACGTGCAAATATAAACCCAACATTACCTCTAACATTAACTTTATAGTTATTGTGCTTGGTAGTGATGGCTGTTTTATGAATCAGTGGTTGCAAGTATCAAATCGGCAAGGTCACTTGATTTCAGTAAACAAGGCTGTGTTACATCATTACTGTTTGGAAACAAGAAAAAAAAGCCAATTCTAATAAGAGTTTTTGTTGCATTTCCATGATTTTAACCACCAGCTGTCTTTATCACAGGGGGTTTTGAACATTGAGGTAAATTTGGATTTATATTCACACATTTGTCCGAAAGAGGTAAAGTTGGTTTTATATTCGCACATTCGTTCATTAAGAAGTCTCTATATTGTTTACCATGTTACTTTGAATATTCAATCGGAATTAGCATGCAAGTGTGACTTATAAACAACATTAACACTGTTTATTTGACTGTGAACAATGTTGTACTTTGATAGACATTTGCTGCTTATATGATTTTGCTATTTAGAGTTTGCAATGAATACTTTTCTGAAATGATATTATTAAGGGGAATGTCTGAAAATCCGAATATAAAACCAACTTCTATATTTGTCAGTAATAGCTTGTGACTCGATCCCTATACTGTTTACCAGGCTACTTTAAATAATCGGTCAGAAATAGCATGCAAGTATGACTTCAAAACAACATTGGCACTATTAAATTGACTGTGAACAATGCTGTACTTTGACAGTCATTGGCTGCTAATCTGATTTCCCAATTTAGAATTTACAATGAATACTTTTCTGAAATGATATTATTAAGGGGAAAGTCTGAATATGTGTAAATCCAACTTCACCCCAATTGCTACTTCGAATATTTAGTCAGAAATGGCATTTAAGTATGACTTTAAAACAATATTAGCACTATTTAATTGACTGTGAACAATGATAGAGGTAAAGTTGGTTTTATATTCGCACATCCCCCTTAATAATATAATTTTATAAAGTATTATTTACAAGCTTTAAATAGCGAAATCATATTAGCAGCCAACAACTATCAAAGTACAGCACTGTTTACAGTCAAATAAATAGTGTTAAGGTTGTTTTCATATCATCCTTGCAAGCTAATTCCGTTCGAATATTCAAAGTAACATGGTAAACAATAGAGACTTTTCAATAAACGAATGTGCGAATATAAAACCAACTTTAGCTCTATTGAACAATGTTGTACTTTAATAGTATTTAGCTGCTAATCTTATTTGCCTGTTTAGACTTACTTTCTGAAAAGATATTATTAGGGAGAAAGACCGAATGTGCGAGTATAAAGCTAACTTTACCTCAGTGTTTCGAACACTTTTAATGAGAGAATTTTAGCTTTCAACACTTCGAAACAACGGAGCCAATGGGTTTCAGTGAATCATTTTGCGAAAGGCATTGGTTCAGTTGTTTCGAGGCTTCTCCATTTAATAGATTGTTGTGTTTGTTTGATCAATACAAATACAATCCAAAACAACATCCCATGTCATCTTGCCAAAACACACTGAACATTTATTAAAAGCAAAATGTTAAAAGAAAGCATTCGCTCACCAGTATCCACTCCTCAGAACCAAACCTGTTCAGTAGACATCCTGAGACTTTTATACATTGCTTACTCACCATGCTTTCAGAGCGGCCATTTTTGGTGTGACATCATCAGGGTCACGACCTCAGCACAAGGACAAAATCAATTGTTCTGCTGTTTGTATTAGGGCTGAACAATAAATTAATATTTTATATATTATTGTATATTATTAATTTTGCAATAATGATGTTGATGTTATTTTAAGTTTGATTGTTCAATTTCAATACCTGATTAACATTACTCCCCAAAAAACCCACAAAGGGCTGTTTATTTCTCTGCCTCTAAGATATCTCTGTTGTATTTATGTAAGTTGTACTTAAGTATTTTTATTAGTTTTTCTTTTGATACAATATATATATATATATATATATATATATATATATATATATATATATATATATATATATATATATATATATATGTATATATATATATATATATATATATATATATATATATATATATATATATATATATATATATATATATATATATATATATATATGTATATATATGTATGTATGTATGTATGAATTTTTTTTTCTTTTTTAAATATTTCCCAAATGATGTTTAACATTTAGGAAATTTTCACAGTATGTCTGATAATATTTTTTCTTCTGGAGAAAGTCTTATTTGTTTTATTTAGAGTAGAATAAAAGCATTTAAATTTTTTTTAAACACAATTATAAGGAGAAAATTATTAGCCCATTTAGGCAATTTTTTTTTTATCGATAGTCTACAGGAATGAACCGCTAACTCATTCAGCATATGTTTTACGCAGCGAATGCCCTTCTAGCTGCAACCTAGCACTGGTAAAACACCAATACACACTTGCATTCACGCACATACACTACGAACAGTTTAACTTGTTTAATTCACCTATAGTGTGTGTCTTTGGACTGTGGTGGGAAATCGGAGCACCCGAAGGTAACCCACGCCCTCAAAGGGAGAACATGCAAACTCCACACAGAAATGTCAACTGAACCAGCCGAGACTTGAACCAGTGACTTTCTTGTTGTGAGGCGACAGTGCTAACCACTGAGCCACCATGCCATCTATTATTTTATTTATTTATTTATTTACTTTTCCAACGAAAATCCTTGTGGGGACATTTAATAAACAGGTACACACCCATGCACACGCACACACATAAAATGGATTTATGTGAATTATGTGTACTTTTCATAGACTTGTATTGTGTTTAAACTATATTTTCTACTCCTGAACTTAACCCCTTACTTATACATCTAGCCCTTACAGTTGTAGCGTACAGTCCACAGATAAAATTTCTTATTGATTTTATCACGGTCCGACAGAACGGTTTTACGACTCCTGGCTCCAAGAAGTCTGGATTTTCGTGACAGCTTAAGTTGTTCAGGGGGCCTGGATAGATAAGCAGGAAAACTTCAAAGACATTCCTTTCCAAATACCCTCACACATACACCCCCACGAGGCTGTTCCGACAGAAAGAAAATGAACTCATCAAATCCAGAACCAGCACAAAACCAATGTGTTATGTTTTGTAAACTTTGTATCTCATTTCTGACCTTTCTTACCTGTGTAACCTCTCTTATAACCTGTATGCATGTTCCCTTTAGGCCTTTGTAAAGCATAAATATTGTAAGGATATGAAAAATTATGCTGAGGTACTTTCAACCCCCCCATGTTTGGTACCGATGGGCTTCTGCTGACATTTTACAACACATGATGCATAGAGCAAGACCATAACTCGCATTGCTTTATTCTTTAAAGCCCTGTATTAAATGCCTGTCCGCATGCTTTAGGCGGACGCTCAAATTTGCATACGCGCAGCCCAGAGACAAAGGAAGGTTCGCGCGCAAACTTTCCCCTGAAATCATTGGTCAGAATGCTGTACGGGTTGTCACGTGACCCGCAGGTATAAGCACACTTCCCCCCAAACATCTGTGCAGAAAGAGAACGTCCCAAAAAGGAACATCATTGACGGTGGTCCCTTTAAGGGCCACACGGCTCTTCACAGCCGCATGGACTTTCCCGCCACGTTTTCTTTATTTTCCGGCAAAGTAAATTCAGTTTAAAGTTTGCGATCGTGTTCGTCCGAACCGCATTACAAACTCCACGCATCAAAGGACATCAAGAGTAGTTTCATCACGACGGAAGAGAGACGCATAAGAGAGACCGCCAGACATGAAAGACCAGGTGATTTTAGTTATGCGATTAAGCTGTGCCCCTTTTATCAAAAAGGTGTTTTTTATAACCTTGGTGGTCCGTAATGGTGCGTGTGGAACTGAAAGTTTTGTCACTCTTTAATCTGAAATCTATATTCTCTAGCTTTACTATTTCTCTTTGTTGTTACACGTTCTATAGACCCGATATCTCCACGTGGTTTACCTTTGTTTTGTGTTTAATGTATGTTTGTGCGTTTGTTTGTTCGTTACGTCTGACTAGTCAATAAATTCCATTATAATCAAATGAATTGTATTGTTTGCCTCACGAGAAAATGTCACTGAAATACAGATTCCCCTGCCTAGCTAGTATAAGTTGTTTAAAACTTTTGAATGATTAATCTACTTCACAAGAAGTAGCAATTAAATTCCCTTTTTTCTAAATGAATAGACTACCGTGTCCGCTCGGAAGAGCGGCGGCTCTGCTTGTGTTCGTTTGGTCAAATTAACAATAAATTGATCCGGAATATTAATTATTAATAATAATTCGTTATTGTTGATAATTAATATTCATAATCTGGGAATCCGCTCGGTCGCGCGAGCATGATCATTTACAATCATATGTTTGTTTGACCAAACTGACTGAAGCTTAAGCCGGAATATTAATAATTAAGAATAAACCGTTATTGTTGATTATTAATATTCATAAAATGAGCTAATTTCATGCTACACAGTTTTGACAGTTAAATCTACCTAAATCTATCTAAATCTAAATTACAGTAACCTGTCTGCACTTTTACACGTTCAGATGAACATCATTTAGCATTTTTTAAAATATTTTATTTCTAAATTAAATCTTACTATACGTGTAGGTACATTTGGTAAACAGTTATACACATCCAGTGTATGTTCAGTGTGACTTCAGTTGATCAGTTTTGGCCAGTGCACGTAACTCAACATCCAGCTGTGCAAGAAAACACAACCTGATGAAGCTAGTTCATGTTTTTATGACTTCTAGACTGGATTACTGTAATGTACTGTTTGCTGGCTGCCCAGCATCCTCTATAAACAAACTTCAGCTAGTACAGCTATGCAGCTGCCAGAGTTCTTACCAGGTCTAGAAAATATGATCATATCACCCTAATTTTATCCTCCTTACACTGGCTGCCTGTTAAGTTTCGTATTGAGTTTAAAATATTGCTTCTCACCTATAAAGCTTTAAATAATCTAGCTCCTGTTTATCTAACCAACCTTCTGTCTTGCTACAATCCAACTCGCTCTTTCAGATCTCAAAACTCAGGGCTCCTGGAAGTACCTAGAATAGCAAAGTCAAGTAAAGGAGGTCTAGCCTTCTCATTTATGGCTCCTACACTCTGGAATAGCCTTCCTGATAATGTCCGAGGCTCAGACACACTCTCCCAATTCAAAACTAGATTAAAGACTTATTTTTTAGTAAAGCATACACTCAGTGCATCACTTAGGGGTATAATACATGAATGTGCTCCACACAAGTTTCTGCATCTCGTTTATATACACTATGAACAGCAGCTCCGCTAATTATGCTCCTTATTCTCTATATCCACCTGAGGATACTCATCTCAAGCCCCATAGAAATTATGCAGTGCCACTGATGCAATCCAAGACCTGTGAAGAGATGATCCCAAGGTTTCCACAATCCTGGACCAGGCCTTCTCCTGAACAGCTGCTGTGGAGAGCATGAGACTTATTCCTGTGATGCTCCAGGGACAGATGAGTCTTCGCTGACGTCCAGCGTTCTTCAGCCTCCGGCACCGAGACTGCAGTTCTGCACAAGACGTTTGGCCATGGAAGAAACAGTCGTGCCCAACTGAGCCTGGTTTCTCTCTAGGTTTTTTATCCTTCAATTTTGCATAGTTAGGGACTTGTAGAGCTGCGCATCGATAGATAGGTCTTCAGTGTTTGGACTCTCAGCAGTGAATTTTAAACCACACTGAACTGAGCTAAACTGAACTGAACTTAAACTCTAAAAACTGAACAGACACTGTTTCAATTCCCTATAAACTTCTATGTGAAGCTGCTTTGACACAATATGCATTGTAAAAGCGCTATAAAAATAAAGATGAATTAAATTGAATTAAATGAGTGAAGTAATCTTTTACTATTGTATTTTAATAGTAATTTTACAGGTAATCTCTATTCTAAATCAGAACAAAACATTGACCAATAAAAAGATGTCAAGCATCAAAAACGACTGATGTTAAAATGAATTTGAATACTAATTTGACTATTATTGTTTACACAAATTTTCAAATGTACTGTTTTGTTTATGGCGAGGCAGTGGCACAGTAGGTAGTGCAGTCGCCTCACAGCAAGAAGGTCGCTGGGTCGCTGGTTCAAACCTAGGCTCAGTTGGCGTTTCTGTGTGGAGTTTGCATGTTCTCCCTGCCATCGCGTGGGTTTCCTCCGGGTGCTCCGGTTTCCCCCACAGACCAAAGACATGCGGTACAGGTGAATTGGGTAGGCTAAATTGTCCGTAGTGTATAAATGTGTGTGTGTGTGTGTGAATGTTTCCCAGAGATGGGTTGCGGCTGGAAGGGCATCCGCTGCGTAAAAACTTGCTGGATAAGTTGGTGGGTCATTCCGCTGTGGCGACCCCGGATTAATAAAGGGACTAATCAACAAGAAAATGAATGAATGAATGAATGTTTTGGTTATTATGACCATGCAACAATCTATTTTAGCAAAAATGGTGCTTAAAATTTGAATATTTTAGTTAAATAGTAGTCTAAATGAGACGTTTAATTGCAAAAAATGTCAATTTTTTAAGAAAAATAGAACCACCCAGTTGACCAGGCTGGCTATAGGCCTGCATTAGGTTTATGTGTGGGGACTTTCCAAAGACTATAGCTCTTTGCGAGGACATTCAATGACACGGTGTTATCTACAGTTCTTTCATATGACCGTAATTCTAACCATGACCCTAAAAACAAATCTTAACCCCTAAAGCGCCCATTATAGGAGTGCTTGAGTATGATTTTTTACTGGTCCAGTAAATGTGTGCTGCGGGTGAATCAGAGAGATCATCTATCATCTTGTTCAATCTCGCTGTCATGTTCTCCCCTCTGTCTGTCTGCGAGTGTGTTTGTGTCTTTGTCTTTGTGTGTGTGTGTGTGCGCGTGCATTTGTGTGTGTGTGTGTGTGTGTGCGCGTGCATTTGTGTGTGTGTGTGTGTGTGTGTGTTGGCGTCTGACAGAGGAATTTCTGCCCTGTTCAATCACCCTTAAAATCACCCAGCTGAGAGTTCCCACAATGCCCTTCTGCTCAAACTACGACTGAACACACACAAACACCTTTTCATGTAAATGAATATCTGGAGTGTTTCTATTCACATCCACAGTTTTATTGTAAGCTACTGATAGTGTTCATTTAATGTAAATGATTAAAAATCAGACAATTTCCTTATACAGTACCTGAACTAAAAATAATATATAAATAATATTTAGTCACTTAACTAATCAAATTCGATATGTAGCACTGTAAACAATATAATATAATATAATATAATATAATATAATATAATATAATATAATGTAATATAATATAATATAATATAATATAATACAATATAATATAATATAACGTAATATAATATAATATAATATAATATAATATAACGTAATATAATATAATATTCATTCATTCATTCATTTTCTTTTTGGCTTAGTCCCTTTATTAATCCGGGGTCGCCACAGCGGAATGAACCGCCAACCTATCCAGCATATGTTTTATGCAATGGATGCCCTTCCAGCTGCAACCCATCACTTGGAAGCATCCATACACACTCATTCATACACATACACTACGGACAATTTAGCTTACCCAATTCACCTATACCACATGTCTTTGGACTGTGGTGGAAAGGCACCCGGGCCACCCGGAAGAAACCCACTTGAACATGGGGAGAACATGCATTGAGCTCAGGTCCATTTTGTTTCCACTGATCATTCTTGAGATGTTTGGGCAGCTTCACTGGAGTTCACCTGTGGTAAATTCAGTTGATTGGACATGATTTGAAAAGGCATACACCTGTCCATATAACGTCCCAGGGTTGACAGTGCATGTCAAAGCACAAACCAAGCATGAAGACAAAGGAATTGTCTGTAGACCTCCGAGACAGGATTGTCCTAAGGCACAAGGCAGAAGAAGGTTACACAAAAATGTCTGCTGCTCTGAAAGTTCCAATGAGCACAGTGGCCTCCGTCATCCGTAAGTGGAAGATGTTTGGAGCCACCAGGACTCTTCCTAGAGCTGGACGGCCGTCTAAGCTGAGTTATCAGGGGAGAAGGGCCTTAGTCAGGAAGGTGATCAATAACCTGATGATCACTCTCTCTGATCTCCAACGTTCTTCTGTGGAGAGAGGAGAACCTTACAAAAGGACAACCATCTGTGCAGCAATCCACCAATCAGGCTATCTACTCCCCGCCTGGAATTTGCCAAAAGGCATCTGTAGGACTCTCAGACCATAAGAAACTAAATTCTCTGGTCTGATTAGACTAAAATTGAACTCTTTGGAGTGAATGCCAGGCGTTATGTTTGGAGAAAACCAGGCACCGCTCATCACCAGGCTAACCCCATCCCTACAGTGAAGCATGGTGGCGGCAGCATCATGCTGTAGGGATGCTTTTCCAGGAACTGGAAGACTAGTCAGGATAGAGGGAAAGATGAATGCAGCAATGTACAGACACACCCTGAATGAAAACCTGCTTCAGAGTGCTCTTGACCTCAGACTACAGCGACGGTTTATCTTCCAGCAGGACAATGTCCCAAAGCACACCGCCAAAATATCAATGAAGTGGCTTCACAACAACTCCGTGAATGTCCTTGAGTGGCCCAGCCAGAGCCTAGACCTAAATCCTATTAAACATCTCTGGAGAGATCTGAAAATCCCATCCAACCTGATAGAGCTTGAGAGGTACTGCAAAGAGGAATGGGCTAAAATTCCCAAAGACAGGTGTGCCAAGCTTGTGGCATAATATTTGAAAAGACTTGAGGCTGTAATTGCTGCCAAAGGTGCATCAACAAAGTATTGAGCAAAGCCTGTGAATACTGATGTACATGTGATTTTTCAGCTTTTTTATTTTAATAATAAATTTGCAACAATTTCGTCATCTATTGTCTTATGGGGTATTGTGAGTAGAATTTTGAGGAAATAAATGAATTTTATCCATTTTGGAATAAGGCTGTAACATATACAAAATTTGGAAAAAGTGAAGCGCTATGAATAATTTCCGGATGCACTGTAAATTAGCCAAACCAATGTAGCGTACAGTCCACAGATAAAATTACTTATTGATTTTATCACGGTCTGGCTTTCGTCGACAGGAGGGTTTTACGACTCCTGGCTCCAAAAAGTCTGGGTACCCCCGACAGACTTTATCTCTCCAGTGTCCCTGGATTACTGAGTCTGGAGCTTCAAAGACATTCCTGCCCAAATATACACACACACACACACACACACACACACACACACACACAAGGCTGTCCCGACAGAAAGAAAATGAACTCATCAAATCCTGAACCAGCACAAAACTAAGGTGTTATGTTTTGTAAACTTTGTATCTCATTTCTGACTTTTCTTACCTGTGTAACCTCTCTTATAACCTGTATGCATGTTCCCTTTAGGCCTTTGTAAAGCATAAATATTGTAAGGATATGAAAAATTATGTTGATGTACTTTTAAACCCCCCCATGTTTGGTACCGATGGGTTTCTGCTCACATTTTACAACACATGATGCATAGAGCAAGACCATAACTCGCATTGCTTTATTCTTTAAAGCCCTGTATTAAATGCCTGTCCGCATGCTTTAGGCGGACACTCAAATTTACATACGAGCAGCCTCGAGACAAAGGAAGGTTCCCGCGCAAACTTTCCCCTGAAATCATTGGTCAGAATGCTGTACGGGTTGTCACGTGACCCGCAGGTATAAGCACACTTCCCCCCAAACATCTGGGCAGAAAGAGAAGGTCCTAACAAAGAACCCATCAAACGTGGTCCCTTTAAGGGCCACGTGGCTTTCTAAGCCGCATGGACTTCTTCCCGTAACGCTTTCTTTATTTTCCGGCAAAGTAAACTCAGTTTAAAGTTTGCGATCGTGTTCGTCCGAACTGCATTACAAACTCCACGCATCAAGAAGGACATCAAAAGGAGTTTTCATCACGACGGAAGAGAGACGCATAAGAGAGACCTCCAGACATGAAAGACCAGGTGATTTTAGTTATGCGAATAAGCTGTGCCCCTTTTATCAAAAAGGTGTTTTTTATAATCTCGGTGGTCCTTAATGGTGCGTGTGGAACTGAAAGTTTTGTCACTCTTTTACCTGAAATCTCTATTTCCTCGCTTTACTATTTCTCTTTGTTGTTACACGTTCTATAGACCCGATATCTCCACGTGGTTTACCTTTTTGTTCTGTGTTTAATCTATGTTTGTGCGTTTGTTCGTTATCCGTCGTTATCCGAATAATGAATGAATTGTATTGTTCGCCTCACGAGAAAATGTCACTGAAATACAGATTCCCCTGCCTTGCTATTATAAGTTGTTTAAAACTTTTGAATGATTAATCTACTTCATAAGAAGTAGCAATTAAATTCCCTTTTTCTAAATGAATAGATTACCATGTCCGCTCGGAAGAGCGGCGGCCTTGCTTGTGTTTGTTTGGTCAAATTAACAATAAATTTATCCGGAATATTAATGATTAATAATAATTCGTTATTGTTGATAATTAATATCCATAATCTGGGAGTCCACTCGGTCGCGCGAGCATGATCATTTACAATCATATGTTTGTTTGACCAAACTGACTGAAGCTTAAGCCGGAATATTAATAATTAAGAATAAACCGTTATTGTTGATTATTAATATTCATAAAATGAGCTAATTTCATGTTACACCAACAAAACATAATACTTAGGATTCTGCATATATCCCGCAATCTGAAATATAAAAATCTCACACTTACTCACTGAAATAATCAAATTTGATTGAGCATATATTACTATTCTCCTTTTTAGATGTTAAAAGTTGTATATTTAGTCACTAATCAAATATAACATCTATCACTGTACCAGTCTCTACTAATCTAACATTACGCAATATATTTAAGGTCATAAACAAATTGAATATGACGTCTACTCCTTTTCATACAGCTGACTGAGCGAGTGAATGCAAACAAACACCTTTAAGTAAATGAATATCTATTGTTTTAATATAAACCCCTGATCATGATGATTTAATATGAGCCCGTAATCGCTCTAAAGAAACCCGAAACAATTTCTGATGATGTACAATGGATGAAGATATTATTTATGTCTTTATGAATGAGGATCACTCACACACGATGAGTCCGTGCTTTCAAAAACAGTCAAATGTGTTGTGTTGAAGAAAAGAGCGAATGTGTTTTGTGTAAAGGAGCCCAAGGCTGAATGAGCCTGAATAAACAGATCCAGCGTTTTGACAAATCTCTGTGTATTTGTGTTGTCCCATCTGTTTACATTCACCTCAGACATATGTTTATATTCATAACCAATTTAAATGGATCTGCGCTGCGCTTTTAGTCAGTCGCACAAGTGAGCCTCCATCCGTCTGTCAGTCTGTCAAGGTTGCTGAAGTACACTAAAATTATAGTTTAGTGGAGGAAAAGCCTGAATATCAGATTGTTTATTTTTTTATCCATATATACTTATTGTCTCTTCATCCATCCCTCTGTGTCTATCAATCCATTCACTTATCTTTCTTTCATCCATTTGTCTGCCCAACCATTTATCCATCCGTCCGTCCTTCCGTCCGTCCGTCCGTCTGCCTATCTATCTATCTATCTATCTATCTATCTATCTATCTATCTATCTATCTATCTATCTATCTATCTATCTATCTATCTATCTGTCTATCTGTCTGTCTGTCTGTCTGTCTGTCTGTCTTTCTGTCTGTCTATCTAACTATCTATCCATCACACCCATTATTCATCTGTTCAACTGTCCATCCATCTGTCTGTGCATCCATCCATCCATCCATCCATCCATCCATCCATCCATCCATCCATCCATCCATCCATCCATCCACCTATCTATGTATCTATCTATGTATCTATCTATCTATCTATCTATCTATCTATCTATCTATCTATCTATCTATCTATCTATCTATCTATCTATCTATCTATCTATCTATCTATCTATCTATCTATCTATCTATCTATCTGTCTGTCTGTCTGTCTGCCTATCTATCCATCACACCCGTTATTCATCTGTTCAACTGTCCATCCATCTGTCTGTGCATCCATCCATCCATCTATCCATCCACCCATCCATCCATCCATCTATCTATCTATCTATCTATCTATCTATCTATCTATCTATCTATCTATCTATCTATCTATCTATCTATCTATCTATCTATCTATCTATCTATCTATCTATCTATCTATCTATCTATCTATCTATCTATCTATCTATCCATCCGTCCACCCATCCAACTATCATCTGTGTGTCCATCCATCATTCATCTATCCATTAATCCACCTTTCCATCTATCCATTCATCTGTTCACTTGTCTGTCCATCCATCCATCCATCCATCCATCCATCCATCCATCCATCCATCCATCCATCAACCAATCCGTCCATCCATCTAACGATCATTTGTCTATACATCCATCTGTCCATCCATCAATCCATCCATCTATTGGTCTGTCTATCCATACATCCATCCCTTCATCATATATCTATCCATCATTCATCCATCCACCCATCTATCAATCTTTTGGTCTGTCCATCCACCCATCCATCCAATTATCCATCCATCCATCCATCCAACTGTCATCTGTCTATTCCTCATCCATCCATCACTTATTCATCTATCAATTTAACTATCATCTGTCTATCCATTCATCCATCCATCTATCATTCATCCTTCTATTCATCCATCTGACCATCAATCCATCTCTTCATCCAACTATCATTTTTCTATACATCCATCTGTCCATCCATTCAATCATCTATCCATCCATCCATTTTTTCTGTCCATCCACCCATCATCTATCAATCCATTCAACTATCATCTCTATCCATCATCCATCCATCATTCATCCATCAATCCAACTATCATCTGTATATCCATCCAACCATCATTCATCCATCTGACCATCATTTGTCTATATATTCATCCACCCATGCATCCATCTGTTGGTCTGTCAATCCATCCACCCATTCAATTATCATCTGTCTATATATCCATCCATCCATCCATCCATTCATCAATCATCCATTCATCCAACTATCATGTCTATCCATCCACCCGTCCATTATCTGTCTACCCATCCATCCATCATTCATCCATCCATCCAACTATCATCTGTCCATCCATCCAACCATCATTTGTCTATACATCCATTTGTCCATCCATCATTCATCCATCAATCCATCCGTCCATCCATCCAGTCATTTTTCTATACATCCATCTGTCCATCCATTCAATTATCTATCCATCGATCTATTGGTCTGTCCATTCACCCATCCATCCATCCATTCATCCAACTACCATCTCTCTATCCATCATCCATCCATTCATCCATCATCCATCGATCCATCCATCGATCCATCATTTGTCTATCCATCCATCCATCTATCATTCATTCATCAAACCATCCATCAATCCAACTATCATCTGTATATCCATCCAACCATCATTCATCCATCTGACCATCATTTGTCTATATATTCATCCACCCATGCATCCATCTGTTGGTGTGTCAATCCATCCACCCATTCAATTATCATCTGTCTATATATCCATCCATCCATTCATCAATCATCCATTCATCCAACTATCATGTCTATCCATCCACCCGTCCATTATCTGTCTACCCATCCATCCATCCATCCATCATTCATCCATCCATCCAACTATCATCTGTCCATCCATCCAACCATCATTTGTCTATACATCCATTTGTCCATCCATCATTCATCCATCAATCCATCCGTCCATCCATCCAGTCATTTTTCTATACATCCATCTGTCCATCCATTCAATTATCTATCCATCGATCTATTGGTCTGTCCATTCACCCATCCATTCATCCATTCATCCAACTACCATCTCTCTATCCATCATCTATCCATTCATCCATCCATCCATCCATCCATCATTTGTCTATTCATCCATCCATCCATCTATCATTCATCCATCAAACCATCCATCCAGCCAACTATCATCTGTCTATCCATCCATCCATGCATCCATCCATCCATTTGTCCATATATCCAACCATCATTTGTCTATACATCCACTTGTCCATCTATCATTCATCCATTCATCAATCAATCCATCCACCCGTCTGTCTGTCCATTCTTCCATCCATCCATCCGACTATCAACCCATCCGTCCATCAAACCATGATTTGTCTATCTATAAATCGATCTGTCTATTCATCCAGCCATAATTTCCATCAATCCGTCTGTCAGTTTGTCTGCCTGTCTATCCTGTTCATCATTTATTCACCCCTCCCTCTCTCCACCCGTCTGTCTATCTATCTGTCCTGCCATCCATTCATTCATCCTGGAGAAGCACTGATTTATTTAGCTCTGATCCTGAAAGCATCCCAATGAGAGGAAGTTTCTTGTGTTGTACTGCCAGACAGCCTCTCTCTCTCTCTCTCTCTCTCTCTCTCTCTCTCTCTCTCTCTCACACACACACACACACACAGTCCCGGTCGGCAGAAGCAGACAGAATCGCCCTTGGGCTGCACTGCTAACCTGCTCCCAACTCACACACACTCAAGATGAACTGCAGGAAATTAACAAGATTAATAACACCATAAAGAGATGTCCAGACAAACCCAGTGTGTGTGAGTGCGCGTATATATGTGTGTGTGTGTGTGTGTCTGTGTTTATATGCACCAGACTGTCTCCTGTCTGGAGTCTCTCATCTGCATAAATGCTCCATTACCTTCAGCCAGCGTACAGACTTTCTAACAGACCTTGTGTGTGTGTGTGTGTGTGTGTGTGTATGTGTATGTGTGTTCCCAATAAACTCCCAGTGTCTGTCAGAGAGTGAAATCTCCTGCAGTCAGACAGTCAGAGGAAAGGCAGTGTGTTTGTACTCACACGCGATGCGGACGTGCACCTTGCGGCTCTTGGTTGTTCCTGCCGAGCTCCAGGCGACACACTGGCACCAGTAATCTTCCAAACCAAACAACTCCTCCACCTGCTGTCGGGAAATCTCGATCCGTGCTTCTCTCACCACCAGACCTGCTCACAAACACACAGAAAAAACACACATCAGAATCAAGACGGCAGACGCCTGACTATCGGCGCAACGTCTGGTCTGTATTGACTGAGAACAGGCATGGGTTTTTGCCAAATCGAAGAACTTCTGATTGCACATTAAAAATGTAAAACTTGTTTTAGGGTTGCATGATACTCGAAAACAACACTGCAATATTTAACGTTATTTTCCCCCCAATTTCTGTTTCATGGAAAGAAGATTTTGTTAAACACATTTCTAAACAAAATAGTTTACATATACAGGAGGGGAAATAAGTATTGAACACGTCACCATTTTTCTAAAAAAAAAAAAAAAAAAACTTATTTCTAAAGGTCCCGTTTAATTCAAATTTCCAATAAATGTTGGTAACAACCAAATAAATCCATATATGCAAAGTAAACAACATTAATTAGCTTAATAAAGCTATATATTTTAAGTTCAAGTTATTGAACACATGAAGAAAGGGAGGTGTAGAAAGGCAGTGAAAGCCCAGACAGCAGCTGGAATCTCTCAGTAGTTCTTCAGCAACCCTTTGGCCTTCCTCAGTGAAAATGAATATCAGCTCCTTCAGTCCAACATCTACATTAGCAGGATGATGAAGATAAAACCAAGGTGGACATTTTAACAAGACAATGATCCAAAACAGCCAAGGAAACTCTCAGAATCTTTCAGAGAAAGGAAATCAAGGCAAATCACCAGACTTAAATCCAATGGAAAATACAAATTAAAGATCAGATTTGATAGACGAGACCCACAGAACTTTCAAGATTTTGACACTCTGTTGAAGTCTGTGAAAAACTCACATCTGAGCCATTCACGTGACTTCATTTTCCCTATGAGATGCATCTTTTAGCTGCCATATATTTAGAACAAGAAATATACATGTTCTATTGACCTTATTCTAAAATGCGGAAGTGCGCCTGTTTTCGCGATTGTCTTAGAACTTCCGTTTCAGTCGCCTATGGGAGAAATGACAAGGAATAATAAACGGCAAAAAACGGTCAAGCTACTTGCTCTACAAACAAATGTTTGCATGACTATACAGACCAAGTAGAATAATATAACAAGGAAATATCAGTTTGCAGCAACAAACAGCAAGACGAGCAGTTTTTAATGTCTAAAAATGAATGGAAGTGAATGAGACCGGAAGTCTCGTGCCAAAAAGATTCAAATGGCAGCGCCCACTCGTCTGCGGAGAATAAGGTCAATACAATGTAAAAAATAAACGCTATTTTACAGGTAATTGTCTGTATTTTTTTACAGAATTTTCCAGTTGTTTTCATTATACAGTGAAATAGCTGTTGTTTTACAGATTTGTTCTGTAATAAAAAATTCTAACATTAAATGTAGTTATTGCTGGTAATTTGGTATTTTGCTTTTTTTCTGCTTTTTAAAGGAAATTTGATGTATTTTTAGAGAGTAACACGTAATTTTACGTTAATATTTACAGATTATTTTTTTTAAAAATAGGGAAACAAAAGTTCAGTCAAATTGTTTTTAGTGAAGATAGTAAACATGAAGATTAACATGAGTTTAATAAAGTCAAATAATAGCCTATTGTTTGTAGGCTGCATATAATGCATGCACTGTAAACTGTCAAATGTTTATTTTACTACTCTAACAATGTTGCTATGCGAAGTATGATGATCACCAGTGATCTAGCGGCTGCGGATCGCTGAAAAACTACACACGTTACTTTAATGAACTACAACTCCCAGCATGCACCTCACACTCCCAAGTTCCCTGATTCTAACTGATTACACACACAGTCATAAGATCATTAAGGAATGATTTCAAGAGCTATAAACTGAGCACACACAGATACATTGTTGATAAGTCTTAAACTGTTTAGTGTTTGACTCCTTTACTTTGTTTTTTTGTTTATTTGGTAATAAACTGCTATTTGATCCTTAACTTTATTGTGCAGGTGTCCTCACATGACACTCACCTTGTCTTTGTTGTTAAACGATGACCAAATGTGTTATTTGTAAAAAAAAAAATAAAAAAAAATAAATAAAAAATTAGATCGTTTTGGAGTTTAATCCACATATCCTTAGAATATTTGTTAGACTATATTATAGTTTGTAGTTATATTTACAGTGTTTACGACAACAGCAATTATTTTTACCCAAGCTTTTTTTTAATCATTGTTTAATTCTTTCTATTTTAAAGGTACGTTAAAAGTGGACAATTGAATGCAATATTTAGAGATTTCATGCATAATTACGTAAATTAATCTATATAATTACAGTAATTTTCCTCATAATCACATTAATTAATCTGTATAATTACAGTAATAACATGTATAATTGCAGTAATAATCCTTATAATCACATTAATAATATGTATACTTACATTAATAAATTATTTATTTGCAGTAATAATTTGTAAAATGACAGTAAAAATCTGTGTAATTGCAGTAATAAATAGTAAAATGGCAGTAATAACTTGTAATTATGGAACAGGAAATTACAGTTGTTTTTTTTTTTTTTTTTTTACAGATTATCTACATTTTTTATTCGGACAGTTTTTTTTCTGTTTTTTTTTCCGGTAAGTTTTTTATGCATCTGCTGCCAGAAAATTGCATTTTTTTTTTTTCAGTGTATGTTATATAAATCAAAATCAGAAAAAGATAAAGTGTTAAGTATACAGACAGTTAACCTGCAATTATACAATGTAGAGCATACTTAAAATAGATTTATGTATATAATACATTTTCACTGAAGTGATCTGATAAACAATATAATAAAATAAAATATCCGAGCAGACATGCTGTTATCAGAGCAGCAATCGCCAGATCATCCGGCTGGAATGAGCGGAAGAGCCGGGAGTCATCAGAAAAACAATAATAGGAAAAGTCATGTTTCTAAATGACAGTGATGCCATGTAAATGGAGAAGAGCAGTGGTCCTAGAACAGAGCCCTGAGGCACCCCAGTCGCTATATCAAAGACAATAGAATACACATGACATGTCACTCATTTCACAATAGGGAAAATGTAACGCTCAATATGGCTAATGAAGCTCCGCCTTCTAGTACAGGAGCCAATGATCATTTCTCCAGGAGAGGAGCTCAGATAAAGTCCCTTTAAGGTGAATAATTTCACTCATCTTTTAAGCACCTTTCAGTCAGTATGCTCGGCCATTCTGTCTGACTAGGAAAACATCAAACTCTCCAAAACTGTTAGCCAAGCTTACGATTCTATTACATATTTGGAATCACCAGTAAATTAAACAACAGCTGTCTCTTAAGTTTAGATTTTAAACGTTCAAATGAAACAAAGTCTGCAAATTTTCAGGTTTCCCGAGCTAATGCGCATGCACACTCGAAAGGAACAAGTTCACGACACTAACCTCATCTATGACCATTCTACACATTATCACCCTCTGGATAATGATCGCGCTGCTCTTCTGAAGTAATTCAAAACTTGGTCTTAATGGCGAATCTCCTCCAGAAATGACAGCGACTCTTTGTTTACAGGTTTGTGGGTGTTTGAGTAGTTGCAGCTGTCATGTGATTTGCGTTTGACAGAACGGACTGTACCTTGTGTTCATTTCATACAGATTACAAAACCAGAAAACGTTTGTTATTTGCACTTGCTTCCTTTAAAAGTACAGACTTCAAGCTTCATGTGGATATATATCTTATGTTTGTGAAGCAAGTATTCGCTAAGATTCCAGTGCGTTGTGTTTGTTAAAAGCACACGTCTGCTCTGAGCTTCTTCCCTGGAAAAACATCAGTCAGTAGTGATCGCTGATTGGCTCCTGTACTAGTAGGCGGGGCTTCATTTGCCGTATTGACCGCTACACTGTTCCCCATTCAAAACTATACGAGTGACATGTCTTTTGTATTCTAGAGTGTTTGGCTCGGACCAGTTGTGTTCTTTACGACATTTTCTGCAGTTGTTATTAATCCTCTGGTTTATCAACATTTTGAAAGCTCTGCTTTTAAATGAACCAACTACACTTGAAAACAGATGTGTTTTTTTTGTAATAAGTTTGAAACAAACTCAAGGTACAGTCAGTCCCGTCAAATGAACATCCCGATAGCAACTACTCAAACACCCTCAAACATGGCCGCTGTGTGAAATTACTTGCCTCAAAGTCCACATGAATCTGAAACTGCAACCATTTTATAAATTTTTTTTGTATTGTGATGCAGTTCCTAGAGAAACAGAATATTAAATAAGAAAACAGTGGGCGTGGCTTGTTTTTCTAACTAGATCTGATTGGATGAAGTAGGCATTTCATTTCGAAAGATGGGGAAAAGGGTTTGGGGAGAGTTATTACAGCAGAACAGACTCCTCCTCCTCCTCCTCCTCCTCCTCCTCAGACAGCTGGAAGGGTGTGGTTAAGTATGTTAGCCACACCAAATACCTCAGTGAGACCTACGCTGCGTCTGAAACCGCATACTTCCATACTATATAGTACGCTAAAATCAGTATGCGAGCCAAGTAGTATGTCCGAATTCATAGAATTCGAAAAACAGTATGCGAGAAGTACCCGGATGACTTACTACTTCCGGCGAGATTCTAGAGTGCGCATCCTATGCATGCTGAGCTATCCCATGATCCCCCGTGAGTGAAATAATCAATGGGAGTAAAGTGACGCAATTGAAACAGGCAGGTCACGTGACCATGACAAAATGGCGGATGTAGTACGTCCGAATTCCATTCATACTTTTCTTGTTCATACTGTATAGAGCATACTTTTCTAACGGCCGAGTAGTACGTTTAAATTCAAATGCAGTACCTACTGAGTAGTAGGCGGTTTCGGACACAGCCCTAATCTGAGAATTTAACTGAAAATAAACAGGATTTCCACTTTCAGATTTTAATTGTTGGCAAAGTCCCTTAAAGGCGAGTAATTTCACTCAGCAGCCATCTTTGAGGCACCTTTCAGGCAGTATGCTCGGCCATTCTGTCTGAATGGGGAAACATCAAACTCTCCAAAACTGTTAGCCAAGCTTAAAATTATATTACAGATTTGGAATCACCAATAAAATGAAACAACAGCTGACTGAAAGAAAGAAAGTCTGCATATTTTTAGGTTGCCCTGAGCTAATGCGCATGCACACTCAAAAAGAACAAGATCACGACACCAACCTCATTAATGGCTGTACTACACATTATCACCCTCTGGATAATGATCGTCTAATCATGCTGCTCTTCTGAAGTAGTGCACAACTTGGTCTAGTTAGTGAATCTCCTCCAGAAATGACAGCTATTTCATTTTACAAGTTTGTGGGCGAGAACTGTCAGTTTATTGCAGGGCTGTCCTGCACAGTTTAGCTCTAACTTCCTTCAACACACCTCCCTGGAAGATTCTAATATACCTAGAAAGAGCTTGATTAGCTGGTTCAGGTGTGATTAATTGGGGTTGGAACTAAAATCTGCAGGACACGGCCCTCCAGGACCGAGTTTGGACACCCCTGGTCTATAGAGATTGCTGATTGGCTCCTGTACTAGTAGGTGGGGCTTCATTTGCCTTGTTGACCGCTACACTGTTCCCCATTCAAAACTATACGAGTGAAAAGTCTTGTGTATTCTAGAGTCTTTGGCTCGGACCAGATGTGTGTTCTTTACGACATTTTCTGCAGTTGTTATTAATCCTCTGGGTTCAGCAAACACTCAAATCTCACCGAATAGGCTACTTGCTTCACACACATGAGAAGTATATCCACATAAAGCTTAAAAACTCTGCTTTAAAATGAACCAACTACACTTGAAAACATGTTTTTTTTTGTGTAATAAGTTTGAAATGAACTCTAGGTAAAGTCAGTCCCATCAAATGAACATCCCGATAGCAACTACTCGAACACCCTCAAACATGGCCGCTGTGTGAAACAACTTGCCTCAAAGTCCACATGAATCGGAACCTGCAGCCGTTTTGTTTTTTTTTTTTTGTATTGTGATGCAGTTCCTAGAGAAACGGAATATTAAATAAGAAAACAGTGGGTGTGGCTTGTTTTTTCTACCTGGAGCTGATTGGATGTATTAAAGTAGGTATTTCATTCAGAAAGATGGGGAAAAGGGTTTGGGGAGAGTTATTACAGCCGAACAGACTCCTCCTCCTCATCATTTCTGTTTGTTGTCAGCAGCTGGAGGGCGTGTTTAAGTATGTTAGCCACACCCAATTCCTCAGACAGAGCTAATCTGAGAATTGAACAGAAAAGAAACAGGTACACTTTTAGATTTCAATTATGGGTCACAAGTGCAATTTTGCTTTTCTTAACGACATGCACTGATGACAAAACTAGCAATGTGAGCTAACAAAATCAATATGGTTAGTTTGGACCCATTACTTCTCCAAGATACACTGAAGGTTACAGCCCAAGATTTGATATATTCCAAACCAGTCGATCCAATGAAAACATCTGCATACCGATTGAAGCAGCATACGTTTTTTTTTCTTGAGCATCAGCTGATCAAAGAAGCCTCGGCAAGGCTGTGTTTGTCTTTCTAACATATCGTAAGAAATATGCCAAGAACGCTTTCTTTTCATGTTACTCACTAAACAAGAGACAGGAATTTGGTGTAAACATTCAAGACTCGAGGCGTTTGTTCCTGGAGCTCCAGCAATCTGAAGGCCGCGACTGGCAACCGCTGAACCGAACAGCCTCAAAGAGTCTGTCTGATGCATTAATGTAAATGTGCAGGCAGTCATTTAACATCTCTGCAGGAGCACAGCTGCAAAACACCATCAGGCTGCAGGAAAACATACACGCTATATTACTGCTCAATTTATGATCAAAAATAACAGGAATTCACAGCAAATAATGTTAATGAATAAAGCAATTAAACAAACACAATGAGATGAATCAAGTGATTTATCACTGAAATGCCATTTTTTTGCTGTTATCATTATAATTTATACTGTTCTACATACACCCACTGGCCACTTATTTAGGTACGCCTGTCTAACTGCTTGTTTTAGTAAATTTCTAATCAGCCAATCACATGGCAGCAACGGAGTGCATTTAGGCATGTAGACATGAGCCCCTTTCACACAGTGATACAGGTAAATATCCGGAAAACTTCCGGAACGACTTTACCGGTAAATTCAAAAAAAGAGCTGTTCACACAGGCGAGGACGTTACGGAATTTTTCTGAAAAAGAGCATTCACACATGCATTCCAAATTACCGGTAAATTCTGAAATCATTATCTAGAAATGAGCTCTAAATGGCTGGGCTTGTGTTTGTAAACATTTGACTACATCACAAACTCTGTGGATGGATCAGTATTGTGAACAACTTCGATGAAAACATATGAAGGATCACTATCGCATGTCGAGATGTTCATAATATGTGTGTGCTGGCGTTCACGGCTGTTTCACGGGCAAGGTAAACAAACAGCGTCTTATCATAAGCATCTTATCAATGATTATTTACACAGTTGGCATTAAGAAGAACAAATAAACGTTATCTGACTAACTTCTAGAAGCTAAATGTGTCTGGGAAAATATTCAATGGCTTTTATTTTCATAAACCGCGCGCACGTGAATGCGTCTGACTGTTCTGATTGGCTAAAGCAGACGTTCACGTCAGCACGTTCTAGACGTGTACGCGCTCTTTCCGGCAGTCTTCCTTCTGCATTCACACAGCGCAGCATTCCGGCAAATTACCGGTAATGTTACAACTTCTCTTTCCGGAAAATAGCCAGAACTAATTTACCGGTATTTTCAAAAAGGACCTGTTTACACATACAACCCTTTCGGAAAATTGCCGGTAATTTTCCGGAAAGGTCTGAATGTGTGAAAGGGGCTATGGTAAAGACGATCATCTGCAGTTCAAACCGAGCATCAGAATGGGGAAGAAAGGTGATTTAAGTGACTTTGAACCTGTAATGGTTGTTGGAGCCAGATGGGCTAGTCTAATTATTTCAGAAACTGCTGATTTACTGGGATTTTCACGCACAACCATCTCTAGGGTTTACAGAGAATTGTCTGAAAAAGAGAAAATATCCAGTCAGCGGCATTCCTTTGGGCGTAAATGCCTTGTTGATTCCAGAGGTCAGAGGAAAATGACCAGACTGGTTGGTTACAACCGAGGTCTGCAGAAGAGAATCTCTGAACACACAACTTGTCCAACCTTGAGGCAGATGGGCTACAGCAGCAGAAGACCACACCGGGTGCCACTCCTGTCAGCTAAGAACAGGAAACTGAGGCTACAATTTACACAGGAAAATTGGACAACAGAAGAAGGAAAATCGTTGCCTGGTCTGATGAGTCTTAATTTCTGCAGTGACGTTCGAATGGTAGGATCAGAACTTGGCATCAATGAAATGAAAGCATGGATCCATCCTGCCTTGTATCAACGGTTCAGGCTGGTGGTGGTAGTGTAGGGGTGTGAGGGATATTTTCTTGGCACACTTTGGGCTCATTAGTTCCAATTGTGCATCGTGTCAACGCCACAGGCTACCCGAGTATTGTTCCTGACTATGTCAATCCCGTTATGACCACAGTGGACCCATCTTCTCATGGCCACTTCCAGCAGGATAACGCACTCATAAAGTACAAATCATCTCAGACTGGTTTCTTGAACATGACAATGAATTCACTGCACTCAAATGACCTCCACAGTTACCAGATCTCAATCCAATAGAGCAACTTTGGGATGTGGTGGAACGGTAAATTCGCATCATGGACGTGCAGCTGAAAAATCTGCAGCAACTGCGTGATGCTCTCATGTCAATATGGACTAAAATCTCTGAGGAATATTTAAATTTTTACGAATATCAATCAATCATGTAAAGTAATCAATCTTGCATGTAAAGGACTTCATAAAGTCATTTCCGCTGTGTTAAAAAACTTTAAGATGCTTTATTTTTAGTTAGATTGGCCACTGTATTAAACAAGATCCTAAGATTGCGTTAGTTTACTTCTGTTAACGTTAGAAGCAGACCTGGGAGACTTTAAAGCTTTTCTAAAGTTAAGCATACTTTCATTTCAGGCCGAACAATTTAAAAAAAAAAAAAAACATAAAAAAAAAATATGTATATATATATATATATATATATATATATATATATATATATATATATATATATATATATATATATATATATATATATATATATATATATACATTTGAAGTAAGAATTATTAGCCCCCCTGAAATATTAGCGCCCTTGTTTATTTTTTCCCCAATTTCTGTTTAATGGAGGGAAGATTGTTTCAACACATTTCTAAGCATAATAGTTTTAGAAACCTATTTCTAATAACTAATTTATTTTATCTTTGCCATGATGACAGTAAATAATATTTTACTTGATATTTTTCAAGACAGTTCTATACAGCTTAAAGTGACATTTAAAGGCGTAACTAGGTTAATAAGGTGAACTAGGCAGGTTAGGGGAATTAGGCAAGTTATTCTAAACCGATGGTTCGTTCTGTAGACTATCGGGAAAAAAAATTAGCTTAAAGGGGCTAATAATTTTGTCCCAAAAATAGTTTAAAAAAATTTAAAACGGCTTTTATTCTAGCCGAAATAAAACAAATAAGACTTTTTCCAGAAGAAAAAATATTATCAGACATACTGTGAAAATGTCATGGCTCTGTTAAATATCATTTGTAAAATATTTAAAAAAGAATAAAAAAAATCAAAAGGGGGCTAATAATTCTGACTTCAACTGTATATATATATATATATATATATATATATATATATATATATATATATATATATATATATATATATATATAAAACTACATTAATTCAGATTGCATGTCTGCCATATTGATAAACCCATTGACACATTTGTGTCCAAAATCCCTCAGACGGTCTACCAATCTCCAGCCACGTCTTATGCTGATGTTGTTCTGATGCTTTTAAATATATTTTACTGCTCAGCTTGCAGACAGCAATGCACTTCACTTGCACATGTATAAATAATGAACCCCTCAATATTTCCATGAAATATTCCCTGATAGAAATCAATAGTTCACTTACCCTCTGTGCTTACTTGTTTTTGTGTGTTTATGGCAGCATTTGGTGCAGATATCTCTAGCCTTGAACACAGACGTGAAGTTAAAGACACACATCAATGTTTCAGAAAACCATGGTCACAGAAATGAGGGAGAAAAAAACTCATATGAGCCCAACAATGTGGATCTGAAATGGAGTTTACTGTCAGCGGCTCAATGCAGAAGATCACACGGGGAAACAAATTATTTGTGAATGTTTTTTGGGTTATTTTATTTGAAAACATCCTCACAGCAAAAAAAAATAAAAAAATTGACAAATAACATTTCAGAGGCTGTAAGATACTTGTTTTTGGAGAATATATGCTGAAATAAAGGTGAATTTTATGTTTTGACTTAGTTGAAATAACACAAAAAGCTTTTTTATATACTTAAACATTTTTTTAAATCAAGACACATTTATGAGAAAAAAATGACCTTAAGTTTTGTTAAAAAAAAAAAAAAAAAAAAAAAAAAAAATATATATATATATATATATATATATATATATATATATATATATATATATATATATATATATATATATATATATAGTATTATTATTATTATATTCATTCATTTTCTTTTCGGCTTAGTCCCTTTATTAATCCAGGGTTTCCACAGTGGAATGAACCGCCAACTTATCCAGCACTTTTTTACGCAGTGGATGCCCTTCCAGCCGCAACCCATCTCTGGGAAACATTCACATACACTCATTCACACTCATACACTATGGACAATTTAGCCTACCCAATTCCCCTATACAGTATACTGCATAGCTGCGTCCCAAATGGCACACTATACACTATGCACTCATGCACTATGTAATTATGTACTTACACACTCAACAGGATAGTATATGTATGTAGTGTCGTCCCAAATGGAGCACTTATGTTTTTTTACTAAGCGGAAATTCAAACCGTTTCCCTGATGACATTTGATGGTCGCCAAATCAGTGAAATAAATGACCAAACTATCAAATAATACCTGCCGTGAGTATAACCGCATTCACCATCGGGAGGTGCTATAATCACTCTCGTAGGAGAATTTTGCTTTCACCATCCAAAATAAATAAAGTTATTCAACATGTGCATCCGATAGCTCCGCCCCTTCCGCTACGTGACCACACCTGCGGTCGTTGAGTGTGTGAAGTGTCCATCATTACACACTTCATTTTAGCGGCTGAATGAGTGCATCATCCGGGTAATTAAAGTGCCCTTATTATTGTTAGAGTTTTCAGTGTGAACGCACCACTTACACTATTCATACTACAAAATGGCGTAGAATAGTGCATAAGTATGCGATTTGGGACGCAGCTCATGTCTTTGGACTGTGGGGGAACGCACCATGGTGGCCATTTTGAAGTCGGCCGTCTTGGATCCAACTTTTGTTTTTTCAATAGGAAGAGGGTCATTTGACACATCAAACTTATTGGGAATTTCACAAGAAAAACAATGGTGGGCTTGGTTTTAAGGTGACTTTATTCTTGCAGGAGTTCTATAAATAGTTATCTATTTAAAAAAAAAAAGTTGGATCCAAGATGGCCGACTTTAAAATGGCCACCATGGTCACCACCTGTCTTAAAAAGTTTGCCCCCTAACAAGTACTAATATGCCACAAACAGGACGTTATTATCACCAACCATTTCCATTTTATTAAGGTGTATATATATATGATCTATATATATATATATATATATGATCTATATATATATGATCTATATATATATGATCTATATATATATATATATATATATATATATATATATATATATATATATATATATATATATATATATATATATATATAAGATCTATATAAATGGCCCACCGTGTACTTTATTTTGAGAAACATTTAAGATATTTTGAAGCAGTAAACACGTCAGACTAAATAATAAAAATCATTCATTGACTTCTGCTGTCTTCATCAGTTTCGAAAACACAGATTTCTTTACAATTTAAAACGGCATCTTTGGATATTTTTTCTGCTGGAGATACTGTTGTCCTAAAAAACAAACAAAAAATGTAAATAAAAATCTTACACATACCTTAGGAACACTAAAGCATAAAATTCTGACAGTTTTAAAACCTTGACTTTTCTAAACCGTGGTATACCTTGAAAACGGTTATCGTCCCATGCCTAGCTCTAGTATAATTCTGCTGGATTAGTTTTTCTGCTGTATTATTGCAAGTAAAGCATGTGAAACTTTTGTGTTCCATCATTCAATAAAGCATGATCTCACATCATTCATTTCTAAAGCTCAAAATCTGCAAGACGACACAAACAATGAGCCTTCAAGCTAGATGTCTGCTCAAATCACAAGCAATACTAATGCAAACTCCCTTAAAACACTCCTAATAACAGACTGCTGGATGGATATCAATAAAGTGCCGCCTTGCAAGCATAAAAAGACACATAAAGCATGTAAGAGTGCATACACACATGCGCACACACACAAAAACACAGGCAGAAAATCAATGGCAGCAATAATGGGATGGGGTGCATTTACAGCGAGACCTGTAAGCACACACTTTTGTTATGGATTATTGTGAATATGATTTTAAACTGGCACCAGAATTTAAACAGCCAGATGAATCTAGAACATTCACTAAGTGAGCGCTCTGTTTGCTGTCAGTGATTTGTTTACTTGAAAACATTAAGCTTTTCAAATATATAATTCTAAAAATAATTAATACTTTTTATCAGCAAGGAGAGCTTTATGATGGTATAAATGATCACCAATTTATTTCATATGCTCTTTTTTAGTATTGTGAAACAAAATATCTTCAGCTTAGTCCCTTTATTTATCAGAGGTCACCATAGAGCAATGTACTGTTTGGACTTTGGGGGAAACCGGAGCACCCGGAGGAAACCCACACCCAGAACATTTATTTATAATAAATAAATGAATCATTTTGAAAAATTATATAAATACAAATTAATAAATGAAAATAAATAAAAAAAAACTAACAAAAACTAAAACATATAATAAAATAAATATAAATAAAATATATAACTAAAACTAAATACAAAAAATGTTTATGAAAATTAAATACAAATAAAAAAATTATTAAACACAAATAATTAAAAAATAAATAACACAGAAATGCATAAAAATGAATATAAAAATACATTATATAAATAAAAAAAATCTAAAATAAATAAATTGTTTAAGAAAATTTAAATAAATAAAACAATTTTATACAAATAAATAAATAAAAATTATTAATTTACAAATAAAAACATAAAAAAAATAAATAACAAAGAATATAAAAAACATTAAATAAATATACATAAAAAATGTATAAATAAAAATAAATATAAAATGTATTTTTTATTTATATTGGAATAGAGTGAAACATAAATAAGATATTATATTATATAATAAAAATATTAAAGTATCTTTAAAGTTAAAGAAATAATCATTCATTCATTCGTTCACTTTTCTTCGTCTTAGTACCTTTATTTATCAGGGGTCGCCACAGCGGAATGAACTGCCAACTTAATAAGTTTTACATAGTGGATGCCCTTCCACCTGCAACCCAGTACTAGGAAACACCCACACATATACACTACAGACAATTTAGTCTATTCAATTCATCTATAGCCCACGTGTTTGGACTGTGGGGAAACCGGAGGAAACCCACGCCAACACGGGGAGAACATGCAAGCTCCACATAAAAATGCTAACTGACCCAGCCAGGGCTCGAACCAGCGACCTTCTTGTTGTGAGGCAACAGTGCTAACCACTGAGCCACTGTCACCATTATTTTAAATGAGTCAGTTTAAACTGTTGATAAGGACTTAAATTGCAAGGATGTGTTTCTAAGACAACATTTCATGCCACACAGAGCCAAAAACTATAGAAAGTGACTTTGACAGAACATATTTAACCTGATTACTCACAATCTCCAAAATCAACAAATTCATAACGATATTACAGCATCCCAAACTGAGATATATAAGAGTGAATGAATGAATGAACACATAATGAAATACTATATAAATAAATAATATATATATAGAAATAAATATAAAAATAAATAAAATAAAGTTTTTGAAAATTAAATTAATAAAAATACATAATTAAATAAAAATAAATAATAAAATATAAATAATATAAAAACAATAAAAAACAAGTAAAATGAATATAAAAAATTATATACACACACACACACACACACACACACACACACACTCACACACACACACACACACACACACACACACACACACACACACACACACACACACACACACACACACACACACATAAATAAACAAATAATTAAACACAAACAAATTATTTAAAACAATTAATATAAAAATAAATAAAATAAATATTTAAAATGAATATAAAAATAAGTAAAATAATATTAATAAAAATATATAAATTAAAAAATAAACATAAAAACATTGCAATAAATAAATAAAAATATATAAATAATTAAATACAAATCAAAATAAAAAATAAATAATCTAAAAATAAATAAAATAAATGTAAATAGAAAATAAAAATAGATAAAAAATAAATGCAATTTTGAAAATGAAATAAAATAAATAAATAATTAAATGCAAATAAATAAATGAAAAATAATTAATATACAAATAAATACAATAATTATAAAGAAAAATACATATGAAATAAAATTTAATTAAACACAGATGAATACAAATTTATATAAAAAATAAATAAAATAAATATAAATAAAAATGTATAAATAAATATAAAATGTGTTTATTTATTTATATTGGAGTAGAGTGAAACATAAATAAGATTTCTAATAGATATGAAGTTTTGTCATAAAAATTTTCAAGTTAAATAAATATACAGCACATTATTTTTAATGCATCAGTTTAAACTGTTGATAAGGACAGAAAACATAAGGATGTGTTTCCAAGACAACACAGAACCAAAGACTATAGAAAGGGACTTTGACAGAACATATTTAACCTTCATTACTCACAATCTCCGAAATCAACAAATCAAACTGATGCATAACGATATTACAGCATCCCAAACTGAGATAAATAGGAGAACAAAGAGTGAAAATCTAATTAAAAGCATAAACTCTATCGTGCTCTATCCCCCTCTAAACCTCTTTCTCACACATGCTATAATCTTTCATGATAAATGTTAACCGTCACACATTAAAACCTCTCCATAAACTTCCACGACAGTGTTTAGGGCAGTTTGGTCCTGTAATAACTACACGCTCTGACCCCGGAGTAATATCCGAGGTGTGATTATGACAGCAAAGTTTTCCACCACAGAGATATTAGCGCAGAATTACTGCGGCGGCTTGATATCAAAGATCCATT
>NC_141025.1:8087500-8092500 GCF_052040795.2 Danio rerio | reverse complement strand
CCCTGCCTGGTTTAGAGGTATGGTTGGAGGAAGACAGTATTTGCAGTCTGTATAGTATATTAATTCTGTGTCTATGTGAAGTCTCATAAAACATGAAAACCCAACATATGTGTGTGTGTGTGTGTGTGTGTGTGCGTGTGTGTGTGTGTGTGTGTGTGTGTGTGTGTGTGTGTGTGTGTGTGTGTGTGACTGACCCGAGGTCTCGTCCACTCTCTCCTCTATGGTGTGCTCTCTCTGATGAACCCACTCTCCGTTGCACTTGAAGTAGATCTGTGCAGCCGGTGTGGCCGTGCAGAAGAGATTGACAGCTTTGTTCTTGATGATGTAAGCATCCTCCGGCTCCAGCAGGAAGTGTGGCAGCGGCTCCGGCGGGTCACTAGGGAAGGTCTCCGGCAGTTCACCCAAACCTAGCAGAAACTCATCCTCACCTGAGGACAAACACACAAAACACAAGACCTTCAGGACACTAGCGGAAGACAGCGTGCAGCTGCTTGATGCAGTTCAAAACTGTTTATTAAATCAGTGTTTCCCAACCCTGTTCCTGGAGGCACACCAACAGTATTTTGGATGTCTTCCTTATCTGACCGATTCATTTCAGGTTTTGGAGTCTCTTCTGATGTTCTGATGAGTTGATTCAGGACAGGGGTGGGAAACATTGAAGACGATAGGCTTGCAAATCATCAATTTCAGGACATACGGTATTGACTTAAAAGCAACCCAACCCAAACGTAGCCCCGCGGACGTTTCTGGAGACCGAGATTTACGTGGCCGGAGGTACGTACGGACGCGTTTAGTTTTTTTCGAGCGAACACTGCGGGGCAGTGTGGTGCCGCTCCGCTCCTCCTCTTCGCACTCGCTGGCCGACGGCTCGCCTCCGAGTGGAGGGCTTTCCCGATGCAACCAGTTTGTCCGCTTAGCTCACAGCGTTGCGTCGGCGGAGCAGAGGCCCCGGAGGAGGAGGAGGAGCCGGCCACGGGGACGACGACCGGGATCGAGTCCGGGGAACAGCGGTTCCAGAAATCAGGTAAGATGAAAAACAGAATCCGAAAAAAAAGGGCGAGAACACGGCGGGAAAGTGCCCCGAGGCACTTTGTTCCGGCCCTCCAAACAGTGTGACCAAGCCATCAAAAATAAATTTAGTTCAGTCGACAAACAGTCGCTATTTTTATGAAGTTACGTGCGTCTGTTCAATAACAGCACGAGCTGCAGTTAAAGGCTGCACAGAGCGTGAGTCATCATTCAAGAGTTCACACTTAGCTGATGATTGATAATAAAGCTAGTTTGGCGTGCTGTGCCGGGAGAGAGCCCTGAGCTTATAAGATCCTCGAGCCCTGGGCTCCCTCCCGTTGCAAGGAGAGAGGGGAGTTTGAGCTCAGGTAGATCTCGATGACTCCCCCTCCTGCTTGTTGTAGCTAAGTGTTAGATATGTATGCTGAAAGGTGTACTCAGAGTTTAGCTAAAGTATTTGGATTAATTGTTTAGAGTGCTTGTTTTTGTACTGTGGGAGGAAACCGAAGGACCCGGGGAAAACCCACGCGACCACGGGGAGAACGAGCAAACTCCGCATAGAAATGCCGTCTGGTTTGGAAAGGAATTAAACCAGGGGCATTCTTGCTATGAGGCAACAGCGCTAATCGCTGGCCACCGTGACGCCCGTTTGAAAGGAGGGAAAGTAGGGTTGGGTGGGGGGGTTTCTTCGAGACGAAGATATTGAGATGAGAAAAGTCTGGTTATTTATAGTGAGTTAAGGATCGTCTGATAGGATAATCAGTCATTAGCTAAAGTTGGAACAGCTGTGAACAATCATAAGCACACTTAGCTTCACTAAGCGAGTGGTGCGGGCAGCCGAAAACATGTTTGTAGAAAAGGCTAATTGTTAAATGCACTGATATCGTTAATAGGGATGCAACAATTAGCCGATTTCATTAACTCCTTAAATCATTAACTATTACCTGCGCTTTAATTCGTCACAGTTTATTAATCGTAAAGTCTTCTCTAAGCCGCATTTCTGTTGCACGGAACGAAACGAAACCGCTGCAAAATGCCAAGTTGCCTGTGCGCTAGTTTTAAGTTGGAAGTACACCGAGGCTAATACGCACGCACACAGGATTAAGTATAGCAGCGGCCGTTCCCATATCACGTCTTTTCCGCTTACAAGTTTGTTATTTCTAATGTAAGAATATATGATGCGGGCTTCAGTGGAGCGACACGTCTTTCTGGGCGCACACGGTAGAAAACATCTCACGGTGAGAGTTGTGTGTGCCTTTCAGTGCAATGTAAAGAAAAGATATGTTAGACGAACTATTATTAAAATGATTATTTATGCATGAATGCAGATGGCAACAACATTTAATCTAAATAGCTACTTACCTAATATAAAGCTTGAAATACATTAGACGTGATAAACGTGAAACCATGATTATTCTTCAGACTATATAATTGTACAACCTAAATCTATAATTGTTGCATCCCTCATTGTTATGCAGTTCAAAACATAACATATGAATGTGTCTGAATGTAGAAGAAGCCTACTTCAGTAATGCACTGACTTTTGTTGTGCTCTGAAATACAACATATAAATGTTTGTAAAAAAAAAAAAATAATAATAAAAAAGTCTATTGTACAATGTCACTGATATTATGTAGTTTCAAAATACAATATATTAACATTTTAATGTAGAAAAAGCCAACGTGGGTGTCTTAAGGAGCAAAAATATACAGCATATGGGCTCTTATGCAGTTGTGTCATCACTCATATGGCAAGTTATATATCTCCTGCGCTTCGTTTGGGATGCTTTTCATGAACCGGCCCCTGTGACAAACTAATTGAATATCTACGTATCTATTTGTCCATCTATCCAGTTACCCATTCATCCATCTATCCTACCATCTATCAATTCATTCATCCATCTATCTATCCATCTATTTATATATCTATTTGTCCGTCTATCTTTCCAGTTATCAGTCCGTCCATCCATCCCTCTATCTATCTATCTATCTATCTATCTATCTATCTATCTATCTATCTATCTATCTATCTATCTATCTATCTATCTATCTATCTATCTATCTATCTATCTATCTATCTATCTATTTCAGGACATACTGTATTAAATTAAAAGTCTATCCATCCATCCATCTGTATATATATATATATATATATATATATATATATATATATATATATATATATATATATATATATATATATATATATATATATATATCCATCTTTCATCCTTCCTATACATTTAACCATCCATCTATTCATCTATCTGTCCAAAAAAACAAGCCTGTAAAAAGTTTAATACTTCTAACAACTTCTAACTAGTAATGAAAAAAATAAAAATAAAATAAACAATCAAACAAACTGGAATGAACAAATAAACATAATGAATGAATGAATGAATGAATGAATGAACATGAATCATTATGAAAGAGATAATTTACGTTTTGCATTTTAGTAAATGAAAAGATCAGAAACATTAAAACTACCAATCTATCTATTCATCCATCCATCCATCAATTCATTAATCTATCCATCATTAATACACCATTCATTCATCTGTCCTTTTGTCCATCCATCCATCCATCCATCCATCCATCCATACATCCATCCATCCATCCATCTATCCATCCATCAGCCCAACCCTCTATTCATCATCAATCTATCCATTAATAAATCCATCCATTTATCCATACGTCCAATTATCCATCCATCCATCCATCTATTTATCTATTAATTTTGGGTCATATTGCATTGAAGTAAAAGTCTATCCATCTTTTTATCTATAGATTTATCTATCCATCCATCCATCCATCCATCCATCCATCCATCCATCCATCCATCAATCCAAAAGACAAGTATGAAAAATACTAAGAATGTTATAACGTACTAATTAATAAATAGAAGAAATAAATACACTGCAAAAAATGCTTTTCTTGCTTAGATTTTTTGTCTTGTTTCTAGTCCAAAAATCTAAAATTTCTTATATCAAGAAGAATAATCTTGTTTTTTCTTTTGACGTAAGATTATTTTGCTTACCCCATTGGCAGATTATTTTGCTTGTTTTAAGGAAAAACTTACTTAATATTGGCATAATATTTCTCAAAACAAGACAATATGTTTTGCTTGTCTAGAAAATTCCTCTTGATTTAGGAAGTTTTAGATTTTTGGACTAGAAACAAGACAAAAAATCTAAGAAAAGCATTTTTTGCAGTGTAAACAATCAAACAAACCAGATTGAAAAAAATAAACATGATTAATGAATGATTTAATAAATAATATGAATAAACGAATGAAGGTTAATGAACATGAATCAACATGAAATTGATGAATCAGTCAATAAATAATGAATCAAATAACACAAGAATAGATGAATTAATGTAACAACAAAACGAGTAAAATAATAAACAAACTGACAAAAGAGTGAACAAACTAACAAATGAACAACATTACATTTCGTAAAGCTTCAAATCTCTTTTGTTTATGACCTGTATCCCAAATGTTCCACACAGCAGACACACATGCACATAATAAATGGATCGTAACCCAGGACGTATTGATCCCTGCAGTCATCAATACATATACCGGTTACTAGCATTACACACACACACATACACACAGAGACAGTTAAAAAACCACTGCACGGATGTCAGATTATTATTGAATGCCTCCATTAGATGCCCGCTGACCCGTCCGATGGCACGCAGTCCGGCTCATAACTCTTATCTGACACACACAGAGTTCATTTCACCCCAAATTAACACTCTGTCGGCTACATTACCTTCCATTAACGGGTCACGGCGCAGTCATGATATCTAATGACGGACCGAGGGGCCGCGTCTGTTTTGTTTGGGTCCGTGTCGTGTTTGCAAATGTTATTATGAAACAAATGATCTGAGATGATTCGTTTATTTAAATCCCAGATTAATCTTGCGCACACAAACAGACTGTGTCCCCTGCTGTTATTTACCCGGCAAAAACACACAAACAGAACT
>NC_141025.1:8072500-8082500 GCF_052040795.2 Danio rerio | reverse complement strand
TTCAAACATAAAAAACAAACATACTTTGTGTCTGTTTTGTGGCAGGCAGATGACAATAGCAGGGCTGTATCTTTTAGTATTATATAGAATACTTTTGTTCTGTCAGATCCCCCAGACAGGGTTTTATTTAGATTTATTTAGTTAATATTAGTTTTTGGAATTCTGTGCATTGGAAAGAAGTTCTTTCAGAAGAAGAACAGTTTTTTGAAGTATTTTTTGTTTTTATTCTGTCTATTCAGTGTCCTTCAACAAGAACGGTGGTGGTGGGGTTCATAATATTCACAATGGTATTTTATTAGTTGTTGGTTTAACCATGGATGAGATAATGGCTTCTATGTTATTTTCTTTTCAATGACATTTCTTGTCACATGTTCAAAAACAACAGCCAATATTGCATGTCTATAATTTATATAATGGGTATAATTAAACAATACTTTCACTATAATGTAAATTAGAAGTGTAATAGAAAAAATATATATTTTTGCGCCATTTTGAATTTTACTCGAATACAAATACAAATACAAATACAAATACTTTTCCCCCCTCAACAAATACAAATACAAATACCGGCTGCTCCGCACATCCCTAATATATATATATATATATATATATATATATATATATATATATATATATATATATATATATATATATATATATATATATATATATATATATATATATATATATATATATATATATATATATATATATATATATATATATATAATAACAACAGTAAAATAAAATGTTAATTAAAATAAACAAAATGTATAAAAAATAATAATAGTAAAGTAAAAATGCTTTTTAAATATATAAATTAATAATAATACCAGTAAAATAAAATGTTAAATAAAATAAACAAAATGTATAAAAAAATAATCATAGTAAAATAAAATGTTTTTAAATGTATAATAATGATAATAATAATAATAATAATAATATTAACAGTAAAATAAAATGTCAAATTAAATAAATAAAATGTATAAAAATAATAATAGTAAAATAAAATGCTTTTTTAATATAATAATAATAATAATAATAATAATAATAATAATAATAATAATGATAATAATAATAATAATAACAGTAAAATAAAAAAGTCAAATAAAGTGTATAAAAATAATAATAGTAAAATAAAATGTTTTTTATATATATATATATATATATATATATATATATATATATATATATATATATATATATAATAACAACAGTAAAATAAAATATTAATTAAAATAAATAAAATGTATAAAGAATAATAATAGTAAAGTTAAAATGCTTTTTAAATATATAAAATATATAAAACAATAATAATAACAGTAAAATAAAATGTCAAATAAAAATGTCAAATAAAATAAAATGTCAAATAAAATAAATAAAATGAATAAAAAATAATAACAGTAAAGTAAAAATGCCTTTTAAATATATATAAAATATTAATATTAAAATAACATGTCAAATAAAAGAAGTATATTCCACACTTTGTACGAAATATATACACATTTCAGTAACGGCAAACTAATTACCTCAAACAAACACAGTGCACTACAGCGCTTTTTACTTTTCTCTATACACTTGTGTCGGAGCGGCAGCAATGGTTTGTCTATTTGTCATACTCTGAGAAAACGCTTGATATCGCCCAGCCCTAGAACGTCCTCTTCAGTAGACCACAGCTGTTACAGATAAACAAAGTCAGAAATAGTCCCCCGATTCTCCCATGAATAAGAGCACAGCTGATTATTGGTACCACAGATCAAACAGAAACATCACACACACACTCCAGCAGTGCTGTTTCTCTGAGTGTGTTAAACACAGAGTCAAGGAGAGGCATTTCTAATCAACGGTGTTTATCACTCGTCCCCAGACTCATCATTTACACACAGCACTATGATAAACATCACCATTAATTACTGACCCAGCATGAGGACACACACACCGCCAACAGCACAACACACTTCAAAGCTATCAGCAGCAAACAGACGCACATATATGCATGAGTATGTGTGTGTGTGTATTTTACACCCTGTACAGGATCAGCACAACACATGCTCATTTAAATACAGACAATAGCTGTGTTTGTTATAATGAACACTCATGTGAACACTCATCCATCATACACACAACACACCAATACAGCTCAGCAGGAGTCTGTCTGGACACACACATGCGTGCACACTCACACACACTTATACTTTGACTCTATTGCTTTTCTATTGTTCTTAAATAAGCTCATTATAGTTGCTATATATTAACACGGGCCAAAAACACTAACTTTTATGTTAAAATATATAATATTTAATAGGGCATCTGCTGCGTAAAAAAACGTGCTGGAAAAGTTGGCTGTTCATTCCGCTGTGGTGACCCCGGATTAATAAAGGGACTAAGCCGAAAAGAAAATGATTGATGAATAATATTAGAAAGAAAAAATGTATAAATAAACAAATATAAAATAAAAATGTAAATAAATTAATAATAATAATAATAATAATTATTATTATTATTATTATTATTATTGGTGTTATTATTATTATTATTATTATTATTATTATTATTGTTGTTGTTGTTATTGGTATTGTTATTAGTAGTAGTAGCAGTAGCAGTAGTAGTAGTATTGGTATTATTATTATTATTATTTATTATTATTATTATGATTATTATTGTTATTATTATTATTATTATTATTAATGTTATTATTAATATTATTGGCATCATTATGGGTATTAATATTATTGGTATTATTATTATTATTGGTGTTATTATTATTATTATTATTATTATTATTATTATTATTATTATTATTTTATTATTGTTGTTGTTGTTATTGGTTTTGTTATTAGTAGTAGTAGCAGTAGCAGTAGCAGTAGTAGTAGTATTGGTATTATTATTATTATTATTATTATTATTATTAATGTTATTATTAATATTATTAGCATCATTATTGGTATTAATATTATTGGTATTGTTATTATTATTGGTATTATTATTAGTAGTAGTAGTAGTAGTAGTAGTAGTAGTAGTAGTAGTATTATTATTATTATTATTATTATTATTATTATTAATGTTATTATTAATATTATTGGCATCATTATTGGTATTAATATTATTGGTATTATTATTATTATTATTGTTATTATTATTATTATTATTAATATTATTATTATTATTATTATTATTATTGGTATTATTATTATTATTAGTAGTAGTAGTAGTAGTAGTAGTAGTATTGGTATTATTGTTATTATTTTTTATTTGTATTATTATTATTATTATTATTATTATAACATGTTAACTTCACAGAGAAATGTTAACTGACCCAGTCAGGACTTAAACAGCGACCTTTTTGCTGTGAGGCGACAATGCAAACCACACCGTGTTGCCCAAATAAGTGCATTATACATAATAATAATTATATAATTATAAATAATTATATATAATTATTATAATTATATATATATATATATATAATTATATATATTTATTCATTTATTTTCTTTTTGGCTTAGTCCCTTTATTATTCCGGGGTCGCCACAGCAGAATGAACCGCCAACTTATCCAGCAAATTTTTACGCAGAGGATGCCCTTCCAGCCGCAACCCATCTCTGGGAAGCATTTACACACACATTCACACACACACACACTCATACAATCCGCTGCATGTCTGTGGACTGTGTGGGAAACCCACACGAACGCAGGGAGAACATGCAAACTCCACACAGAAACGTAAACTGAGAAAAGGCTCAAATTAGTGACCCAGTGACCTTCTTGCTGTGAGGCGACAGCACTACCTACTGCGCCACTGCCTCGCCCTATATGTTTATATATATAGTAACCAAAATAGTAACCAAACAAACAGGACAGCAGTGAATACCATCACTGAGCCACAATAAAGCCACAAAAAAAGAAATCTCTTTGTAAATGTGTGAGCTGTTTTTCTTTTAAGGACAAACGGCAGCATTTGTCAATTTATCAGGCCTCTAGAGATGCTGTCGAGACACTTTGTCCACAAAAGCACATTCATTATGAAATAAAGCCCTCTTCAATTTGTTCTGCAGTTGTTGTTGTTGTGATAATATAAAAATCATTAATGAGATTTCTTCCCCAATTCAATGAAAAGCACAGATTAAAAGGAGAATAATAGAGACTTTATCTTAAATCTCCAGCTGCTCTAATGATTCCCCTGAGAAAAAAAGATCTCAAGCGTCTCCAAAAAGTCTCAAACTGTGCTCAGATGTGAATAGGCATGGGCCGGTATACGATACCGATGGTATGATAACCAGAGTTGGGTGTAACAAGTTACGGTATTCTAATGACATATTATGGGAAAGAAGTAATGTAACGTAGCACATTTTAAATTTGTGTACACAAACTGTGTGATTACAGTTCCTAAAGTCAGTGGAATTGTGTTTGTAACATTTTAATTATAGAAAATGCTTCTTTTAGATAATGTTTTCCGCTGCAACGTGAGTTAATAAGCATGTGCTTTTAAATTGCATTTCAGAACACAAGCTGAAATGGCTGCTGAGGAGAGTGGTTGCTTCTTCAAGTGGAAATATAGACATTACTTTGATTTCATTGAGCATAAAAACAAACATATTACTGTCAACTGCAGTCTATGTCCACTCTCTAAAGAAATATCAGCTGCTTTTAACTCGAACATGAACTTTTTCAGCAGAGAAAGCATTGTAGTACAATTCTTGTCATTAAGGAGGCGCACAAAAACACAGCGGCCTAAACACCTAAACAGGCTAAATTAGATTTTTTTTTTGTGCAGGATCTGGAGTAAAGGTAACTGAATATGAAGAGAAGCATAGCTGCTTATGGGGCCGTTCTCATATCGCATCTTTTGCAGGCGCACATATTGGCAGTGCATATTGCACCCACCAACATAATGTATGATAAGAGAGCACATTGTGTCATGTGACAAGAACTTACCAATCAGCTTCAAACTTTGGAAATACACATTTCAGTTGACTTATCACCTCAAACAAACACAGAACACGCAAACACTGCAGTGCTTTTTCATACTATGGATGTCAGTGGTTACAGGTATCCAGTTTTTTTTTTCTTTATTGTTAAAAAAGTTTTGGCCAAACTCTAAGTGCTCTATTTTGACGGTCCATGCTCAGAGCGCAAAACGCAGGGCACACACGCTTTCAGGGCATTTTTGCTAATTTAAGGACGGGAAATCTGCCATGCGCTTCGGCACATGGTCTAAAAGGGTTGTGTTTATTTTCTTAATGAGTTATAGGTGTGTTTTGAGAATAAACCAATCAGAGTCTCATCTCCCATTCCCTTTAAGAGTCAGCTGCGTCGCGCCAAGAGCGCATTCGCTATTTACAGGACGCAAAGTAAGTCTAAGTGGAAAAACTGAGCATTTCACAAGCAAACAGTTCACAGTTAACAGTTTTTATTAACAGAAAACTGTTAAACAGAGCAATTACTGCGTGAGAATGAGAGATAATGGATCTACTTTCACATTCGCTCGTGGATAGGGAAACCTTTACCCACAGACATCAATTGGCCTATAAATAAATAATTTTGTTTGTTAAGCGCAAAAATTTGTTTCAAAACTATTTCTAAATTCAGTTCTAATTTCCAGCAAACGAATAAATGAACAATAATAACAAAATGTGCTCAAAAACCTGAGTTATATCCTAAAACACATGCTGTGCCCCATATGGTCTAAAACCTGACAGGTGGGCAAATCTAAGCTTGTTTTTAATAAAACAAATATAAATATGGATATAATAAATAATACTGCTAATAATAATAACATTATACAAAAGCAAATTGTTATGAATGAACTGAAAAAGCCTCCCGAGATGAAGAAGACATAAAAGCAGTGGTTTTTCATATTTATGTAGGCTAGAAAATAATATGTTTTGTAATATTTTAATCCTTTATATTTATATTCTATATCTATTCTTATTATATCCTATATATATCCTTAATATTTAAATTTTTTTCATATGTAAAGATATTTGCCTATTGCTCTCTTGTGCTTATTAAGCAGTGTGTAAGCGAGGCGCAACTCTGCGCCGGAGTTTAGACCGGGTTAGTTTTGGTCTAGTTAAAAATCTCTTTTAGTTTCTCAAAATAGCAACGTGCCAGCAGTGCGCCTCAGAACGCCTTCCTTTTTAGACCAGAACGCCTATGGACGCACAAATGAGCGCTAATGCATTTGCTATTTAAACAGTGTAGCACAACGCCCCAAAACGATTCTTGCGCCAAGCTGAAACTACCAAAAGACTATTGCGCTACACCTTGCGCCACACTGCGCCGGGTGTATGATAGAGCCCTCTTTCTTTTGAATATGTCAAGCTAGAGCTGGGCGATATTGCAAAAAGAATGATCACGATAGCATGTTTTTATATAATTCCATAACAATAATTATTAAATATTTAAACAATACATTTAGGAATATTATGATTTTTTCTTTTATTTAACCACTTTACCAATGTAACCGTACTCTCCTTTGCTCTGCGTTGTGTAGTAAATGACGAGAGGACACCATTTTGAGTCTGCACAGAGAATGTTATTATGACAGATCAGCAGCTTCAGCTCATACCATTAAATGTACACTCCTTAGTTCAAGAGAAGAGGTGAAACCACTGTCACTTTACAAACTCTTTTTTACATTCATATTGTGAACACAAAACAATTTTATATGAATAGTAAGTAAACAGGAGGAAAATGTAGTGAAATCAATATGCCCAAAATAATCCTGTTACACCAACATTATCAAGGCAAATAGTTTTAATAGTCAAAAACTAAAAATATCCAAACTGAATATCTGATCTCCCTATAATAAAATAAACATAAGTGTTAAAGAGACAATTAAACTTGATCAATACAATATTACACAGTGTGTGCAATGACAAAGTGTAAATGTGGAACAATCAAAGCAGAATTTAAAATAGATCAACATCTGTAAGCCTCAAACTCTGTAAACAAAACTCAGGGTACCCCCAGGATCCTCCAAATGAAAATCAAGGCTTGTTAAGACCTTTCTAAAACCATTTCAAATGAAATTCAATGCCAACTTCGTACCCATTCTGACAGAAGTATGAGGGGAAAAGTGTCAAATCTGTATAAAGTTTGAACCCTAGAAAATAATTACGTACAAGTGACTACTTGAATTAAATTCATTCATTCATTTTCTTTTCCACTCAGTCCCTTTATTAATCCAGGGTCGCCACAGCGGAATGAACCGCCAACTTATTCAGCGTATTTTTACGCAGCGGATGCCCTTCCAGCCACAACCCAACACTGGAAAAACATCCATCCACACACACTCATTCACACACACACGCATTCACCACGGACAATTTAGCCTACCCAATTCACCTGTACCGCATGTCTTTGGACTGTGGGGTAAACCGGAGCACCCGGAGGAAACCCACGCGAACACATGGAGAACATGCAAACTCCACACAGAAACACCGAGGCTCGAACCAGCGACCCAGCGACCTTCTTGCTGTGAGGCGACAGCACTACCTACTGCGACACTGCCTCGCCGTTTACTTGAATTAAATAAAACATTTTATTTTAATTTTTATTTATACTTAATACATACACGACAGTGTGGTCGTCCACCCAGCAGCGAATAAGAAGGTCCAACTGAAGGTTAAACATGACCACAAACCCGTTGGCCTTATTGACCTGGTCAGTCAGCTCTTTAGTTAGAAAAGAAGCCAATCCGAATTTAGTAATATATGCAGTTTTGTTGCTTTAACATAAGTATGTAGCTGCAACCTCAGGAAATATGGTTTTGAAAACCTCTGTTATGCTCTCATTCGATGTGTAAGAGTGGTGCTCAGAGATTGTTTTAAGGACCCACATCACATCTGCCTGCAGAGTTGGTGTTGAGCCACAGTAAGATAGGATTTTCCTTGGCTGTGGTGGCAGTGTTAGGCAAGCTACTTGAAAAATGTAGTGAGCTAAGCGATTAGCTACTCTACTTAAAATGTAGTTTAACCACACTAAAAGCTACCCCTTTGGAAATGTAGCAAGCTAAGCTAAAAGCTACTTGGCAAAAGTAGCGTAGCTACATCTAAGCTATTTTTGTAATTTTCATTTTAAATCGAAGCAACTTAAATCCAAGTCAGTCACATCTTAGTGATCAATAAAATTATCAATAAAACATATGAGGCATATTAGTTCAGTTCAGTTATTTACTGTAGATATTATGCTGTACCAAACAGAAACACATTATAGTATATAACAGCTAAAACTAAAAATCCAATAAAGCCAGGTTACACATTTAAAATACTATAGTCATTTATAGTCAAGCAAAATACTTAAATACAATAAGCATTATATTGTGTGTGTGTGTGTGTGTGTGTGTGTGTGTGTGTGTGTGTGTGTGTGTGTGTGTGTGTGTGTGTGTGTATATATATAGGGCTTTACATTAACACCCGCCAACCCGCCAAATGCGGGTAGATATCGGCGGCGGCGGGAAAGACAAATACTCCCACTAGCCGCTTTGGCTGGTTGAAAATAATTTTCCCAGATAATAATTCCTAAAAGCAGGGTTCGACAATAAGGATGGTCCAATATGCATGCACAGGCGATCGAGAAGCAACACGACTGACAAAAATAATTGCGTTCGCAACTTCGAATACCGAATGAGAGGATAATCACTCGCGCTAACAGCTGAGGTGATGCTCGCGACTGTTTATAATGTGTGCGCGCTCCCAATTCTTTTTGTGAAGCAACTGTGTCTAGAAACACAACTGATGCGATCGGTTCTCTTACAAATAGACTGACAAAAAGGGATGAACATGCACATACAGTCTTGCTGCTTTCAAGAGTTCCAGAGTTGACTTATTGTAAGCAGCGCCAGTTACTTTCAGTTTAACGATTCTTTAAAAAGATCATTTATGGGTCTATCATTAACCATGTGTGTGTGTGATCATCCTTTCATTATCACAGTATGTTTTATACCTGCTTTCTTTTGCATTAATATGATTTAATTATAATTTTTTACAACAACATTGCTTTAATGGGAGAATAACTCTCCATCCATGTGTAGTAGACTGGTGATCAGGGACCTTTAGCCAGGGCATATGACTGTGCATATTTTTTGTTAAATAAAAAGTATAGTATTCAGCTATATTTTGCATGTTTTCACACATTTAAAATTTGTGGCTAAGAAATAATTAATTGTTTATGTATGGTGTGGTCAGAGATCAATTGGGTAAATCCTTCATTTTAGGCTCTGAAAATTCTGAAAACTAATTGTAATATATAAAACCCTGACCCATTCACTCATGATTATTGAGCAAACTCATACACGACACACACAAAATGAAATGAATGAGGAGGCATGTAGAGATAACCCAAACTCTAAATCAAGTCATTTTAGCATGTCAAAGTCATATTTATGTGTATAAATAATATTTTCCCAACAATACAAATGTGGCTAGTGGAAATGGCAAGTGGCTAGTAATGTTGGAAAACCACTAGCCACAGTGGCTGGTGGTCAAAAAAGTTAATGTTAAGCCCTGTATATATATATATATATATATTTACAACGCTCCCTCGGTTATCTTTCAATCAAGCAAGTTTCTCGTGTCAGCCCAATGATTGTCTGGTGACGTCACCAACCAGAGCGAGAGGTGGCAGTAACGCACCAAAAAGTTTGTTATCGACCACCGAAAAACAGGCAGAAGAAGAAATTGCCATTCTCGCCATCATATTGATTTACTTTCATCGGCTAGACACGGGCCTCACAGCTCCTTCGATGTCAGTGCTGTCACTTATTGATCTGTTTTTTTTTGTGGACGTTACTGCGCTACTTGCTTAAAATAATAGCTTCACTACACAAAAGCCATTTGATTTAGAAAGTAGCGACGCTACCGCCACGCTACTGAGAAATGCAGTTAAGCTATTAGCGTCACTACTTGTTAGCTGCGTCCCAAATCGCATACTTATGCACTATATCTGTATATTCTCTATTTATTTGTAGTATAAATAGTGTAAGTAGTGTGTTCAC
>NC_141025.1:8020000-8065000 GCF_052040795.2 Danio rerio | reverse complement strand
ACACACACACACACACACACACACACACACACACACACACACACACAGAGAGAGTTTAGCATTACAAATTTGGCTTTCATCTCTGTGATATTAAAAGACATTAAATATTCAAGAACAAACAGACAAGATTAGACCAGAACATCATAAATTCAGCCAAAATAAACTCCCAATTCTACACTCCAAGAAAACAGGCGTTCATTAAAAAAGTTGCATTCTTTTTGTGAACGATATTAGTACTTAAAATAATGACAGACTTTTTAAATATTTACCTCCATTTATTAATTTAATTACAGCTGAAGTCAGAATTATTAGCCCTCCTGTATATTTATTCCCCAATTTCTGTTTGACGGAGAGAAGATTTTCTAAACACATTTCTAATAATAATAGTTTTAAAAAGTCATTTCTAATAACTGATTTATTTTATCTTTGCCATGATGACAGTAAATAATATTTTACTAGATATTTTTCAAGACACTTCTATACAGCTTAATGTGACATTTAAAGGCTTATTTTATTTTATTATATATTTTTTCTTCTTCTTTTTCAGCTTCATAAATTTTTGCTTTGTTCATAATTATTTTAGTTTTCTCCATTTATTTTAAATTAAATTGTTTTATTTTTTTATTTTAATTTATAACATTTTATATTATATATATATATTTTACTTTATTTTATTTTTTATTTTTATATTATTTTTATTTGTTTTATTATTATTAATTGTTAATTTTTTTATTTTATTGTATAACCTTGTCTGAAATCACATATTTATTTTATTTCATATTTTTAAGCTACATAGCTCCAATCATTCAGACTGGCTGTAAAATGAACAATTGAAAACATACGTTTATTTTCCCCATTTTATATTTGTCCTTTATTTTAATTTTAATTTTATTTATTCGTTTGTTTGTTTATTTGTGTATGTAAACTCACTCTCATTATTTCCTTTCTGCCCGAAATCTGAATTTAGCTATTTATTATTATTGGCCACCCTGAATTATTATTACTATTAGCCCCCTGTTTTTTTTCTATCTCTATTTTCTATTTTTTTATATTTGTTTAATATAAACATTTCTTTTATATAAAATACAGCTTAAAGGGGCTAATAATTTTGACCTTAAAAAGCAAGTCTCTTATATAATACAGTTGAAGTCAGAATTATTAGCCCCTCTGAATTATTAGTCCCCCTGTTTATTTTTTCCCAAATTTCTGTTTAACAGAGAAAAGATTTTTTTCAACACATTTCTAAACATAATAGTTTTAATAACTCATCTCTAATAACTGATTTATTTTATCTTTGCCATGATTACAGTTGATAATACTTGACCAGATATTTTTCAAGACACTTCTATACAGCTTAAAGTGACATTTAAAGGCTTAACTAGGTTAATTAGGCAAGTTAGGGTAACTAGGCAAATCATTGTATAACGATGGTGTTATGTAAGGTACGCTGGACAACGGATATGAGGATCCACGTGCAGTTAATTAAAAGATTACTCAGGCAGGCAAAGGTCGATCACAGGACATGCAGAGCAATCCAAAGTCGTGGAACAAGAATGGTCAGTACAGGCAGCAATGCATTAAAATGATAACATAAAGCAAGGTCAAAACACAGCTAGGCTAGACAATGAAAAATTAATCAGCTCCCAGCTTTGGGAGGCTAAATCAAAGGAGAACTGGAACAGGTGTGTGTGTGTGGTGCATGAATGGATTTGTAGTCCATATTGTGACAGAATTGTAATCCGAGTGAAAGTGAATGTTCCCCAGCGATCTATGAGGGTTAGATCGCTGGTGATCATGACAGATGGTTTGTTCTGTAAACAATCGGAAAAAAATATTGCTTAAGAGGGCTAATAATATTGACCTTAAAATGTTTTCTAAAAAATTTAAAACTGCTTTTATTCTAGCCCAGTGGTAGGAAACCTATCGCTCCAAGCCACATGAGGCTCTTTGATAAAAATTATGTGGCTTTCCAGCTGTCTTCCTTCAAAAATATTTTACAGTTTAAAAATGTATGGCCGTCACTAGAAATCAGTTTCCCATTGAAAATACAAGTACAGTTCCTTTTATTGTAATTTTTACAGAATGAACAAGAACTCAGTTTACAATAAAAGGATGTTTCGACCAATGTCCAGCGATGTGGATTAGGCATTAAACGATAACTGTTTTCAAGGTATACCGCGGTTTTGAAAAAGTCAAGGTTTTAAAACCGGCAAAATTTTCTGTAATACCATTCCTAATTTACTTTTTTTGTTTGTTTTTAGGACAACAGTATCTCCAACTGAAAAGATATCCAGAGATGCTGTTTTAAATTGTAAAGAAATCTGTTCAATGATTCATTTGAATTATATAACCTGACATGTTTTCTGCTCCAAAATATTATAAATTTCTCTTAAAATTAATATTATTTAACAACTTGTATATTGGTTTGTATATGTATATCTACACATTTTGTTTTATGCTGATTGTCTACGGCATGTTTTTCTGTGTTCAAAAAATACAAAATAAAAGAAAAATTTGATGGAAAAAATTTTTTCTCTTAAAATAAAATATATTGTTTACAAATGGAAAAAAGTTGTAGTTTTTTACCCACACATTTAAAAAATAATATGTATGTATATGTATATATATATTTTTTTTATGTATTTATTTATTTTTTATTTATTTATTTGTTTTATCATTATTTTGCTCTTAATATATATATATATATATATATATATATATATATATATATATATATATATATATATATATATATATATATATATATATATATATATACTTATTAAATGACGTACTTTTAATTGCTATTATTGTTTATGATTTGCTTTCATACTACATATGGACTATAACACATGCCACATTCTTTGCAAAACTTCTATACTGCTTCTATATTTCTGGAAGCACATTGTACATTCCTTATTTTTGTGACCAATATAGTCCTTAAAGGGGGGCGACGCGGTGGCGCAGTAGGTAGTGCTGTTACCTCACAGTAAGAAGGTCGCTGGTCCAAAGACATGCAGTACAGGTGAATTGAGTAAGCTTAAATTGTCCATAGTGTATGAGTGTGAATGAGAGTGTATGGTTGTTTCCCAGGGGTTGCAGTGGGTTGCAGCTGGAAGGGCATCTGCTGTGTAAAACATATGCTGGATAAGTTGCCGGTATATTCCGCTGTGGTGACCCCAGATTTAAATATGGACTAAGCCGATAAGAAAATTAATTAATGATTGAATAAATGAATAGAACTTAAAGGTATTTTATGTACTTTTATTTACCTCCATTTATTTATTTATTTATTTACAGTTGAATTCAGAACTACTTAATATTTCATTTGTAATTTTACAACATCCTAGTATTTAGCTTAAAGTGATATTTAAAGGATTAACTACGTTAATTAGGTTAAAGTTAGAGTAATTAGGCAAATCATTGAATAACGATGGATTGTTCTGTTGAAAAAAAAATTGCTTACGGGCCAAATAATTTTAAACCTAAAATAGTTTTTTAAAAATGAAAAACAGCGTTTATTCTAGCCGAAAAAAATTAAACAATTAAGACTTTCTCCAGAAAAAAAATTATTATAGGAAATACTGTGAAAAATTTCTTGCTCTGTTAAACATCATTTAGGAACTATTTAATAAGTAAATAAATAAATTCACTAGAGGGCTTTAACTTAAACTTTATTTATTTATTTATTTATTTATTTATTTAAAGAATTAATTAAATAAATAATTATTTATTTATTTATTTATTATTCTTAACTATTATTATTATTTTATATTATTATTTTGTTCTTAAAATGTTGTTGTATTTATATATTTGTTAAATGACTAGTTATTTTATTTTCTATTATTGTTTATGATTTGCTTTCGTAGTACATATGGACTATAACCCATGTCACATTCTTTGCAAAACTTCTATATTGCCTGTATATTTCTGAAAGCACATTGTACATTTATCCTGCTAAATTGATAACTTCAAAAAAAGTCACATTTTTTGAGCAATAATGTTAAAATATTTATGCATTAGTGAGAGTCGGATGACTATTCTTTCGATATGTACAACATGTTACTAAAAAAGTCAGCCACCGTGTATTTGCTGATTGCTGAGAAAAAGGATGACACATTTGACACCTGTCAATTTCGCTCAGCGTATGGAGGCATAAAGTTACTGTAGATGATTTTATGACAGATGAGGCCTTCCTCTTGTCTGTGTAAATCACAATGTTCGACTTGACAGCATGCTGGGATTTTTATATACATATTTATGCAGTAGTTGGTTCTGGATCTGGAATCTGATTGGCTGAGGGGCTTCGCAACCGCCATGGGAATCGCTTCACAGTTCGTCTCATTGCCTTCAGCATTTCTCACAGCGGGTGTCACGATGGAGGGACCAAATCACTATTATTTTACTATAAAAGTACTACTGGGGTTGGAGTGTATGAAAATATACTGTACAGCTATGGATAAAATTAAGAAGCCACTATCAGTTTCTCTGGACTTTTACGATTTATAGTTATGAGTTTCAGTAATATATATATATATATATATATATATATATATATGTATATATATATATATATATATATATATATATATATATATATATATTTTTTTTTTTTTTTTTTTTTTTTATATATATATATAAAAATATATATATATAAGTAGCTAGAACAAGCAAGTATATATTTTAAAGTACCAAATAAAATAAATAGAAACTCTATTTTTTCTTTTGTTATTAATTCAGGAGGACAAACTTGTAAATAAAAGTTTTTTCCCGGTCTACCTCCAAAAGCAGCACCTTCAATTCACATTCGGTTCAAAGTTTCTCTTCTTGCTTGCTTTTGCCATTGCTTTTTCGTTGGGTTTTGCCAAAGTAGAGTCATTAGCATATTTATACGGGGGTGGAGGCAGGGAGGGGTTTTGTGCTCGTGCAAGTTGCGCTCAGTTTCACGTTCATTCATATGTACAAACAGAATATGCGTGAGATTCGGCGTACGCAGTGTTTCATTCATCTGAATTTTTTTTCTGCGTAATTTCTGTGTACGTCAATGTTTTAGTATGATTTCCACGCAAGTCTTCGTACATGAGGCCCCAGAACTGGCCATGAGCAGAAGTAACTGGCCAGCATACTGACTCTAAGCGACTTCAGGTAAACGATGAACCATTTACTGACAATAAGGATTTATTAGGTTAATCAATCTAAATTAGACCAAATCACAACCTATAAGGTGATCAGCTTGAATTAGATAAAACTTTATTTAAATTTTTATGAATTGGATTGATCCACCTAAAATCGTAAAAAGAATTAGGTTAATTTAATCGGTTTGTGTTAGGACAGCATGAAGGATCTGTGTGAAACCCTGGATTTTTACAGTGAATATCACTACATTTCAAATTAAAAAACTTAACAAAATTAATAATAATAATAATAATAATAATATCTCATAAGAGAAGGTCGCTGGTTTGAATCCCGGCAGGGTCAGTTGGCATTTCTGTGTGGAGTTTGCATGTTCTCCCTGTGTTGGTGTGGGTTTCCTCCGGGTGCTCCGGTTTCCCCTGCAGTCCAAACACATGTGCTATAGGTGAATTGAATAAACTAAATTGTCTGTAGTGTATGAGTGTGTGTGAATGAGTATGCATCGGTGTTTCCCAGTACTGCGTTAAGGCTGGAAGTGTAAATCATATATTGGAATAGTTGTCGGTTCATTCCGCTGTGGCGACCCCTGATGAATAAAGAGACTAAACCGAAGGAGAATTAATGAAATAAACTGTTCTTTTCTCCATTTGTGCTGAAACATTATTGGAGAAGTGAACTTTAGTCAGTATTAGTATGTGATTCCTGATTAATCCCATCATCTTGCATATCATTCTACATAATTCAACATAAAAGGTTTCTAAAATACTCATTACTTCCCATTAATGGACTTTGAACTGTTGTTTAAGTGCAATAATACACTCATACCAACTATAATTGGCTCTACATCAGCACTGTGATTAGAGGCATATTGCAGAGCTACAAGTGTGACATTCCTCATATATATTCAGAATGTGCGTTACATAATATATTATATACAAGCTTCTATAATATAATATGCCATATATATATAATACATTTTCTTTCCGCAGAAGCAAGGACTCTCAGTCTTTCCAGTTCTTTTTTTCACTCTCTCTCTTCCTCTTTCTGAAAGATTGAGTGTCGTATGGAAACCCCAGCTGAACTCGGACTCAAATGAATAAGTCCTACATTTTTCCATCAATATTAGAGACTGAGAACATCCGCTGATACTACTGTCTGCTTCAGCAAACACAACACAGCCAGTCGCCATCAAATCATCACTTCTAAAAATAATTTAAATGCGGTTGTTTTTTACTTTTTATTCAGGGTTTTTTGTATAAATTTTAAAATCTTATTTTTTATTTTATTTTTTGCGGATTTTTAATCAACATGGTGCAATGAAGTTGAGGATCCAAGAGGAGTTTTATTTGAGAATTGTCATGCTGCGTTCACACCAGAAGCGTCAAGCGCCAGTGATTTACATGTTAAGTCAATGCAAACGCGCGAATAGACATCCTGATTGTGACGTAGAACCTGTTGTCGGTATTCCGAAGGAAATCCTCCATCCTTCACCGACAACAGTTTATCAAAATGGGCTTGGCTTAGTTAGAAGCACCGCTGAAAGCCTCTGTCATCCAGGTTAAGTTTCTGGAGGAGTTTATGAGCTCACAGAGCTGGATGCACCTCTGAAAGGATTTAGTGGACTCAGACACGACCCTAAACGTATCGACGCTGTTTTTCAGTCTTCATAAAGCACATAAACACTGTTATTTTCTTCATAAAATCCATGTTAGCCATTCAGCTATGAAGCTAGAGTCTTTGGGCAGACAAAAGCCCTGCCCATCACGCGAATCCGCGTCTGTTTTGAAGTGAATTTGACACGCGAATGAAGCGGGGTTTGACGCGCGAATGAAGCGAGTAAACTCAAATGTTCACGCGGCTATTTACGCGCGAATAGCACGATTTATCCGCGCGTTCCACATCTGGTGTGAACACAGCATCAGGCAGGCAAAGGTCAAAACAGGGACAGACAGGAGTATGTAAGCATAGTCAAAGCCACAGGCTAACGGTCAGGACAAGCAGCAAAACAACATAAAAGTAAATAAATAAAGGTCAACACAGGCTAGACAAGGCAGTGAAAACGCTTAGAATTGCTCACTTACAACTCGCATGACTCAGCTATGGTGTGTGTGTGTGTGTGTGTGTGTGTGTGTGTGTGTGCGTGTGCGTGTGTGTGTGTGTGTGTGTGTGTGTTGTTTTTATGATCCATCTGATTAGTCCATCATGAGCTTCCAGCTGTGTATGTGTAATCAGGGGAAATCAGAAACTGGTGTGTGTGTGAAGTGCATGAAAAGAGATGAAGTTTATTAAATTGGTGTGTGTGTGTATAATGTTTTTTTTATCCCTTTTTTATTAATGACAGTTTTATTTTCTATTCTACTATATATATATACAGTTAAAGTCAGAATTGTTAGCCCCCCCTAATTATTTGACCGCTTGTTTATTTTCCCCCCCAATTTCTGTTTAACTGGGAGAACATTTTTTTCAACTCATTTCTAACCACAATAGTTTTAATAAATCATTTCTAATAACTGATTTCTTTTATTTTTGCCATGATGACAGTAAAACATTTTACTAGATATTTTTTAAGACACATATTCAGCTTAAAGTAACATTTAAAGGTTTAACTAGGCTAATTAGGTTAACTAGGCAGGTTAGTGTAATTAGGCAAGTTAATGTATGACAGTAGATTGTTCTGTAGATTATCAAGAAAAAAAATAGCTTAAAGGGGCTAATAATTTTGTCCCTAAAATGGCTTTTAAAAAAATTAAAAACTGTTTTTATTCTAGCCGAAACAAAACAAATAAGACTTTTTCAAGAAGAAAAAATATTATCAGACATACTGTGAAAATTTCCTTGCTCTGTTAAACATAATTTGGAAAATATTTAAAACAGAAGAAAAAAATTCTAAGGGGGCTAATAATTCTGACTTCAACTGTATATATATATATATATATATATATATATATATATATATATATATATATATATATATATATATATATATATATATATATATATATATATATATATATATATATATATATATATATATATATAGATAGCTGTTTTAGAGTTTTTATTATTATTTAATTCATTATTTATTATTTATTAATACATTATTATTTTTATTCATTATGAAATAAATAGTCATTTTTTTAATGTTATTTTAAACATTTTGTGAATATATTTTTATTTATTATTATATTATTTAAATATTTAATAATTTTTAGATATTTATTATAATTTCTTTGCAGATTTTTTATTACTGTACCTTCTGTAACATTATTGTTTTATTTTTATTACATTTTTTAGAATGTTTTATACTTATTTAATTTATTATTATATTATTATTTATTTATAATTAAATAAGGATTTTTTTTATCTTTTTAAAATGTTACTATTTTAGTATTTTATATATTTTATTAACATATTATTATTTATTATTATATGTATGTGTTTTTTAAATATTTAATATTTTTTTGATTTTTATTTTAATTTCTTTTCAGGTTTTTGATCATTCTGGTTTAACAGGCTGCTTTTGTTACTTTGCTGTAACAAAAATTGTTACTTAGAATTGATTTTTTTTTAATCATTTAAATAAGTATTTTTGTAGTTTGGGATTTTTTATTATTATTTATTTCATTATTTATTATTTTATAATTATTATTTATTAAATGAATGTATTATTTAATAAAATTATTTATACCATTTTAAATAGTTTTGCATATTTTTGATGAATGTGGTTTAACAGGCTGCTTTTGTAACAGAACTGTAGTTTCTACATCATTATTTAAAAAAAATATATTAAATTGCCATTTTATTTTTCAATAATTAATATATTGTTCGTTTACATCCATTTTTTAATTTTTTTATTTTATTTGTTAATTTTTTAGACGCTGTGTCAAGTTAAAAGATCTTTCACATGCAGCGCTGCTCATTACTGTCAGTTCCATAGCAGTGGACCAATCAGAAGAGCTAGGAGGCGGGGTATGACAACTGTTTTATTTTAAAGTTATACCATGGCAGATGAGGCACTCATAGTAGACTCATGATGTATCTTCAAGTGTTTATCATAAATTTTTTTTCATATTTCTATTGATTAGTCTGTTATTGTCGTTATTACATAACGTTCATAATATAACATCACATGGAGCTCTCGATTCCTGATACTGTCATCATGTCAAAGATAAAAGTAGTCAGCTAATGGAAATGAGTTATTAAAACTCATATATTACTCATATATAACTTAAATATTTAGAAATCTTCTTACCATTAAACAGATATTAGGAAAAAAATATACAGGAGGGCTAATAATTCGGACTTCAACTGTACTGTGCCTTTAAAAACAGACAAATTGTGTGGCTCTCTCTGTGAGCAGAGTCTGAGGGCAGCGGTGTGTGTGAAAGCAGTCCGTGACAGAGTTTTGATGATGATGAAGAAGTATTTCCGCCCTGACTTCCCCTCCTGTCAGTGCTGCATTTGTGTATGCGGTAACATGTCCTCAATCCAGAGCAGAAAGAGCGTCCCTGGAGTGGATGCTGGCAACTAAACATCACACACACATACACACACGGTTCCACACGAATGGACACACTGCGCTGCGACACAAAAACAAGCATGACTGGGATTCACCAAGAGAGAGGGAGAAAAAGAGAGAGAGAGAAAGACAGAGATGAGAACAGAACTCCAGGTTTTCCAGCGCCATTGCTGATCAAAGCCGTGAGCTCTGGAAAAGAAACCCCCTATTGAGTTTCTGTCAATCACACTCTTCAACTTACACACTCGGAGAAACATAGCGCACTAATAAGGCCTGCAGCACCTCGATAAATCCATCACTGTGTCGACATGACACACACACACGCTCACTAAAGCTGAAATCAACCTTTAAAGGGATCACACTGGGTTTGGGGGGAAAAAGGACAGTTTGAATCAGAGATATCCACTTCTTCGTTGTTCACTTGGAGGTGAAAAAAAGTTCAAATACTTGTGCTGTGATATATTGCTTGTATGCTGCAGGATGAGAAAACTGATTTGATATACGAATATACCCAGCAGGCACAGGACATCAACATGATGTCAGATTGACATTGTACTCCAGTGTCATGGGAACATTGCATTTTGGGTGGAAAGGAAAATCAGGTTGACGTTAGGACCCAAAGTCAGACTGACGTCAGTGTCCAGCATCAGACAGATGTTGAATTTTGGCCACTTTTTAACGCAACCTAAAAACAACTAATAACGCAAGGAAGTTTGATTCACACATTAATCGTCAGTGAATATGTTCAAACCTTCTGTTTGGCACCATTTTGAGACTGAATAATGTGCAGGTTAGTGACTACTCCATTCAGCTGTTTTTGTACCCAAAGTCAGACCGACGTCAGTGTCCAGCATCAGACAGATGTTGGATTTTGGTCACTTTTCAACGCAACCTAAAAACAACCAAATATCAATGTTTAACGATGTTACAGCTTGATGTTGTGTAGACTTTACCACTGTGATGTCTATCAGATTTTAGATTTTAGTTGCCTTACCTGATGAATAAATATGACGTTGGTTTAAGATGTTGGCTCACAGTTTGATTTTGGTAACTTTCCAACACAACCTAAAAACAACCAATAACGCAGGGAAGTTCGATTCACAGATTGATCGCCAGTAAATATGTTCAAATCTACTGTTCGGCACCATCTTGAGACTGAATAATGCGCAAGTTAGTGTATACTCCATTCAGCTGTTTTCGTACCCAAAGTCAGACCGACGTCTGTGTCCAGCATCAGACAGATGTTGGATTTTGGTCACTTTTCAACGCAACCTAAAAACAACCAATAACGCAGGGAACTTCGATTCACACATTGATCTCCAGTAAATATGTTCAAATCTACTGTTCGGCACCATCTTGAGACTGAATAATGCACAGGTTAGTGTATACTCCATTCAGCTGTTTTTGTTTCTGCTATCTTTGCATTTTTGACAGTTTGGCTCTATCTTGAGACTGAATAATGCACAGGTTATTGTAAACTCCATTCAGCTGTTTTTGTACCCAAAGTCAGACCGACGTCAGTGTCCAGCATCAGACAGATGTTGAATTTTGGCCACTTTTTAACGCAACCTAAAAACAACCAAATATCAATGTTTAACGATGTTACAGCTTGATGTTGTGTAGACTTTACCACTGTGATGTCTATCAGATTTTAGATTTTAGTTGCCATACCTGATGAATAAATATGACGTTGGTATAAGATGTTGGCTCAAAGTTTGATTTTGGTAACTTTCCAACACAACCTAAAAACAACCAATAACGCAGGGAAGTTCAATTCACACATTTATCTCCAGTAAATATGTTCAAATCTACTGTTCGGCACCATCTTGAGACTGAATAATGCACAGGTTATTGTATACTCCATTCAGCTGTTTTTGTACCCAAAGTCAGCATCAGACAGATGTTAATCAGTCTCAGTCAGCATCAGACAGATGTTAAATTTTGGCCACTTTTTAACGTTATCTAAAAACAACTAACAACGCAAGGAAGTTTGATTCACACATTAATCGTCAGTGAATATGTTCAAACCTTCTGTTTGGCACCATTTTGAGACTGAATAATGCACAGGTTAGTGTATACTCCATTCAGCTGTTTTCGTACCCAAAGTCAGACCGACGTCAGTGTCCAGCATCAGACAGATGTTGGATTTTGGTCACTTTTCAACGCAACCTAAAAACAACCAAATATCAATGTTTAATGATGTTACAGCTTGATATTGTGTGGACGTTATCACTGTGATGTCTATCAGATGTTGGATTTTAGTTGCCATACCTGATGAATAAATGTCAGTATCTGACGACAATATGATGTTGGTATAAGATGTTGGCTCAAAGTTTGATTTTGGTCACTTTCCAACACAACCTAAAAACAACCAATAACGCAGGGAAGTTCAATTCACACATTGATCGCCAGTAAATATGTTCAAATCTACTGTTCGGCATCATCTTGAGACTGAATAATGCACAGGTTAGTGTATACTCCATTCAGTTGCTTTCGTTTCTGCTATCTTTGTATTTTTGCCAGTTTGTGCTATCTTGACACTGAATAATGCACAGGTTATTGTAAACTCCATTCAGCTGTTTTCGTACCCAAAGTCAGGCCGACGTCAGTGTCCAGCATCAGACAGATTTAGAATTTTGGCCACTTTTTAACGCAATCTAAAACCAACCAATAATGCAGGGAAGTTCGATTCACACATTAATCGTCAGTGAATATGTTCAAACCTACTGTTTGGCACCGTTTTGACACTGAATAATTTGCAGATTAGTGACTACTCCATTCAGCTGTTTTCGTTCCCAAAGTCAGACTGACGTCAGTGTCCAGCATCAGACAGATGTTGAATTTTGGTCACTTTTCAACCCAACCTAAAAACAACCAAATATCAATGTCTAATGATGTTACAGCTTGATATTGTGTGGACGTTACCACTGTGACGTCTATCAGGCATTGAATTTTGGTTGCCATACTTGACGAATAAATGTCAATATATGACATTGGTTTAAGATGTTGGCTTAATGTAGGATTTTGGTCACTTTCCAACACAACCTAAAATCAACCAATAATGCAGGGAAATTCGATTCACAGATTGATCGTTAGTGAATACGTTCAAATCTACTGTTTGGAACCATCTTGAGACTGAATAATGCATAGGTTAGTGTATACTCCATTCAGCTGTTTTCGTTTCTGCAATCATTGCATTTTTGCCAGTTTGGCTCTATCTTGAGACTGAATAATGTGCAGGTTAGTGTATACTCCATTCAGCTTATTTCGTACCCAAAGTCAGACCAACGTCTGTGTCCAGCATCAGACAGATGTTGGATTTTGGTCACTTTTCAACGCAATCTAAAAACAATCAAATATCAATGTCTAATGATGTTACAGCTTGATGTTGTGTGAACGTTACCACTGTGACATATATCAGGCTTTGAATTTTGGTTGCCATACCTGACGAATAAATGCCAGTATTTCACGTTGGTTTAAGATATTGTCTTAATGTTGGATTTTGGTCACATATACAAAAATACAATAATAATAATAATAATAATAATAATGATGATGATAATAGAACAACATAATTAATAATAATATAAGGAGGTGAAAGTCATAAGATCCATCTTAAAGTGTATAGTGTGTGTCAGTTGCTTTGTGATGCATTAAAAAAAAGTATGACAATCGACATGGATAAGTCCAGTGCAATGCCCAGGCTGCCATGCCCACGTCACACACACAAACCAGCAACTTTTTCTTATTTTTTTTGTTAAAACCCATGAAGGCCGCAAAACTTCCACAACCCAATACTCACTGATACGACTGATTGCATATCAAATACTAATCTGTCTCCCAATGTCTGTTGCGTAACACGGGCGAGCGTAACACGAAATAAAATGAGATTAGCGAATGAAAATAGACATTTGTGAATTATTTAGAGCGTGACTAAACAGGTGCGAGTCAGACTTAGCAGACATCTACAGGGCCAATAAATCATTCATGAAAAATTAAATAAGCCATCCATAATTTATCAATGTGTTGGTTGGCAATTAATCATTTATACTTGTTTGTAATGCCGATCATGTATCAGAGAGAAGAAAAACCGATGCTTTTGAGAGATCTGCGTGGATTTCGGATCATCTCCATTGTCTTTTTTGTTTCCTCCAAGAGAATCTGAAGGCAAATGAAAGAGGAACAATGCTTTCTTTTATCAGTGAAGTTGTTTGAGAGTTTTCTCCTCAACTGAACTGGGATTTCATCCACCATTAAAGCCAGAGACAAAGTTTCTTGGGATGCTCACACACATGCACTTTTTTTAACCTCTCTCCTTCAAGGTAACTCAGATCTCAGAAGTGGGACTTTTACAAGTTATCAGAGGTTATCGAGCTTGTCCTTAAATCCCTGTAGTGTCTCTGAAGTGTAACCTCCATTTCTCAGCAGCGGGAGAAGCTCCGAGAAAACCTTCCCCAATTCTGCAAGGCCACTGGAGCCCGACTCCTCTAAGCCTTCGCAATTCAGAAAAGCTTCAGCAGTCTCTCCATCAAAGCTCACCGGGTTTATTTTGTGCTTCACTCTCGCTTGACCCATATCCTGTATATAGCAAACTCATGATGACGACGATAACCTGAGTCTTGAACCCGCTGACAGAATTGGGAAAGTGGACTGCAGAGATGATGAATGGACGGCGGTAGAGTTTAGCGTCAAATTGTGAGATTTTTTATCGGGACGCTGCGTGTGTTGGTTTGTGCTGCTGACCTCCGTACGTGTGTATCTGATGGTATGAGTGAAATCTGAAACACTCGACCTGGTTCTAAAGGGGTCACATTGTGGAAACTGGATTTCTCTAGCTCTATTGAAAGTAATATAAGAGTTCAGTGTGGTGTAGATGTTTTTTCTGCATGATGTTTTAGCTTGGGTGTTGATCGAGGTTTGCTGTCTGAAGTGAGTGAAATTGGATTACAAATCTATTTGGCACGTTCGATTGGCACGTCATTGCTGTTATTATGACCTGAGGTGGCGAGGTGGCAGTGAGGAGATTGTAAATGAAAAAGGATGTGTTTAGGTGTTTCCCAGTACTGGGATGCGGTTGAAAAGACATCCGCTGCATAAAACATATGCTGGAATAGTTGGTGGTTCCTTCAGCTGTGGCGACCTCTGATAAATCAGAGACTAAGCCAATAGAACATGAATGAAGGAAATGTTTATGGACATTACAAGGATCATGCGAGAGTGAAGGCTGATGTTATTTAGAGTAAAATATTAAAACTAGTACTTCTTTAATTTATTAAAACTATTGGAATGATTATGTTCTAGCAACTATTAAAAGATATATATATATATATATATATATATATATATATATATATATATATATATATATATATATATATATATATATACAGTTGAAGTCAGAATTATTAGCCCCCCTGAATTTTTAGACCGCTTGTTTATTTTTTTCCCAATTTCTGTTTAACGGAGAGCAATTTTTTTCAACACATTTCTAAACATAATAGTTTTAATAACTCATCTATAATAACTGATTTATTTTATCTTTGCCATGATGACTGTAAATAATATTTTACTAGATATTTTTCAAGACACTTCTATACAGCTTAAAGTGACATTTAAAGGCTTAACTGGGTTAATTAGGTTAACTAGGCAGGTTAGGGTAATTAGGCAAGTTATTGTATAAAAGTAGTTTGTTTTGTAGATTATCAAGAAAAAATATAGCTTAAAGGGGCTAATAATTTTGTCCCTAAAATTGTGTTTAAAAAATTAAAAACGGCTTTTATTCTTGCCAAAATAAAACAAATAAGACTTTCTCCAGAAGAAAAAATATTATCAGACATACTGTGAAAATTTCCTTGCTCTGTTAAACATCAATTAGAAAATATTTAAAAAAGAAGAAAAAAATTTGAAGGGGGCTAATAATTCTGACTTCAACTGTATATATATATATATATATATATATATATATATATATATATATATATATATATATATATATATATATATATATATAAAACTGTCAAAGTCCAAAGTATATATATATATATATATATATATATATATATATATATATATATATATATATATATATATATATATATACTGTATATATAAATACTTTTAATTTGAAATAAAAAAGGTTATATTAATGAAAACTACATAATCTTCATCATAGTCAAGTCTAACATATTTTGTTGATCTTAGTGCGTGATATACCTACAGAAGAGTCAAGCTATATTATTTATTATTTATGCTTGAGACTGAGAGAGATGTTACTGGTCTAATCCGATTCAATCATCTATGCTAAGCTGAGCTAAGCTAAAAGTGCTCTCACCAGACCCAGAGATTGGCTAATTGGATTAAAAAAACTGTCGAAGTCAAGCGTTTAACAATAGGGGAGCTGTAAAATTTGCTTATTTTGAAACAAAGTTGTATTATTTATTTAATTATCTGAAATGTTAATGTATACTCCATTCAGCTGTTTTTGTTTCTGTCAGCTTTGCATTTTAGACTGTTTGGCACCATTTTTTGACTAAATAAAGAGAAGGTTAGTGTATACTCCATCAATTGTTTTTATTTCTGTCAGCTTTGTGTTTTTGACTGTTTGGCGATATCTTGAGATTGAATAATGCACAGGTTAGTGTATACTCCATCAGCTGTTTTTGTTTCTGTTAACTTTGCGTTTTTGACTGTTTGGCACCATCTTGTGACTGAATTATAAGCAGGTTAGTGTATACTCCATCCAGCTATTTTTGGTTCTGTCAGCTTTGCGTTTTTGACTGTTTGGTGCCATCTTGAGACTGAATAATGCACAGGTTAGTGTATACTCCATTCAGCTGTTTTTGTTTCTGTCAGCTTTGCGTTTTTGACTGTTTGGCGTTATCTTGTGACTGAATAATGCACAGGTTAGTGTATACTCCATTCAGCTATTTTCGGTTCTGTCAGCTTTGTGTTTTTGACTGTTTGGTGCCATCTTGAGACTGAATAATGCACAGGTTAGTGTATACTCCATTAAGCTGTTTTTGTTTCTGTCAGCTTTGCGTTTTTGACTGTTTGGCGTGATCTTGTGACTGAATAATGCACAGGTTAGTGTATACTCCATTCAGCTATTTTCGGTTCAGTCAGCTTTGTGTTTTTGACTGTTTGGCGCCATCTTGAGACTGAATAATGTGCAGGCAAGTGTACACACTTTGTAACTAATTAAAAAATTAATAAACTATTATGGTGTTTTGTGTCTAAATGTTATGTTTTGTGGCAAGTTTACATGTGGTTAATGGGATAAACTACATCCAGGATGGTTGTATTTGCAGAATAAAACAGGCTTATCTGCAGCCAGGCATAAAGCAGAGTTACAAAAAGAGCTGTAGATACTATACTATGTAGAAAGTAGAATACACTCTACTACTGCTTTTTAAAAACAACTGTAGTAGTTACTATAGCAGTTTTTTCATGTGGGTACACAAGCCAGCCTCGTTTGTTTTTAGACATCAGGTCACAGATGCAGTTGTAACAGCTTAGCGTACACTGAGCCCAGAACATCCCTTTAAAGTGAGCGAGATGAGAAGAAACTTTGACTGAGAGCGTCTGCTGTCAACAAACACTGGCTGGAGCAGATTTCTCACATCAGCATCAGACACACTGATGAAAACAGATGAGAAGCCTCTGCTCTTTTAGCGCAGTGTTAACGCGTGTCCTCTCTAAGAGCGTGAGCCACCGGGGAGCAAAAATCAAAAGAACAATACAGTGTGTGCACGAGACTGATAGATCCGGTGCAATGCATGTGATGATGATATCCCTTAAGACACTCGACACACACCGGAATGAACACTTTCATGTGTTTAAATACATCCACGCGTATCCGCACACCAGAAAAATAAGAGTATTCTCAGAACTCTGGAATGTTCTGGCATGGTTTTCTCCAAGGTGTGATATGTAGAATACAGAAAGCCTTGTTATTAGCAACACCGGTGGCTGTTTAAGTCCCAGTGAAATCAAAATGCAAACTTTTTGGGTGTTAGTATTATTATGTTAGATTTAAAGAATACGTTTACTTCCAGAATTAATATCTTGTGGTATTTTACTTACCCCTTTGTCATCCAAGGTGTTTCTTCAGTTGAAAAGAAATGTTTCCCCTGCTTTTAAATGTTTCCTAAATTTTAAAGATTTGTTTTTGGCTTTGTTACAATAGTATATATTGTATATACAGTTGAAGCCAGAATTATTAGCCTCCTTAAATTATTAGCCCCCTGTTCATTTTTTGTGTTATATTAACATTCATTCATTTTCCTCTGGCTTAGTCCTTAATTTTTCATGTGTCACCACAGTGAAACCAACCGCCAACTATTCTGCCATATGTTTTATGCTTCCAGCTGCCACCATGCTGGGACACTTATATATTGACATGCAATAGTGTTTATTGTAAATATTGACAGTAGGGCTGCAGGATATTGCAAAACTCTGACATTGTGATATTTTATATTTCTGCAATATGTATTGAGAAGCAAATTCAATTTCACCAGATGACAAACAGATTTAATAGGAAAGAATTCTTAATTTCAGATGAATTGAGGTGATTTTGTAGGGTATAATATTTTGAATCTCGAAAAATATGTAAGAAATACATTTCAAGCATAGATAAATAAGGTAAGCACAAAAAGGAATGGCCTCATACCACCCCGTAGCCTTTGTTTTGAAGATAAAATGCAGCCATATTTACTTCTGGCTACATAATTTATGATCTCCAGAAACGTATATAAGGTTACATTTTCTGAATGAGCCCTATATTTATTTTATTTTCAGAATGCATCACTCATTCAGATGTAACCAATTGTTCTATTGTCACTTTCAAATGTATTATTATGAATGCATAATATAATATTAATAAAAGTGAGGGAAGGAACCCCAAAAGACTGGGATTGAGCTAAGATACTCACATCTCTGTGGCGAGAGCATAAGGAGAAATGAATTACCCATGCATATATTGTAAGCAGTCAGCATACAGGAATCTAGGACATTCAAAATGAACTCTCTTTATGTTGCTGTAGAAATTACATCACGTATCGTTAAAAGCTGTGCATTTCAAGGCACTTCAGAGCACCTAGCGCTGAACTGCGGCCAACAACTTCCAGTCTGCACATGTAAAAGTCACTTTGTTAAATAGGAGAGTTGCATTTTCAACATCAAGTGCCGTGTAGAGATCAAGTTCCTATAATACAGGAGTGTAAATTATTGAAGACAACAAAATACAGCAGACTGTGATTAACAGATATACAGTTAAAGTCAGAATTATTCGTCCTCCTGTGATTTCCCAAATGATTTTGAACAGAGCAAGACATTTTTCACAGTATTTCCTGTAATGTGTTATCTTCTGGAGAAATCTTTTTGGCTAAGTACCTTTATTAATCAGGGGTCACCACAGTGGAATGAACCACCAACTTATCCAGCATATGTTTTATGCAGCGGATGCCTTTCCAGCTGCAACCCAGTACTGGGAAACACCCATACACACTTACTCACGCATATACATTACGGCCAATTTAGTTTATTCAATTCACCTGTGGCGGATGTGTTTGGACTCTGGGGGAAACCAGAGCACCCGGAGGAAACCCATTTGCAAGCGGAGAACATGCAAACTCCACACAGAAATGCCAACTGACCCAGCCGAGGCTCGAACCAGCGACCTTCTTGTTGTGAGGCGACAATGCAAACCACAGAGCCACCGTATTGCCCTTCATCATATCATTGCTTTAAATAAATATGTTAAATACATATATTAAGACACACACAACACACAACATAAACACACACACACACACATACACACTCTATTTGTGAGTCTGGCCTGTGTTATGATGTGTGTGAAAGCTGAAGTGATTCTTTATGTGTAACTCAGCAGCTGTGAAGCCGACACTATGAGATCCCACAGCGACAGAGACAGAGAGACGACACACACACACAACGCACACACACGTGAGCATGATGAATGACTCCAGCCCAGAGTCCAGCTGCCAACACACACACACACACACACACACACACACACACACACACACACACACACACACACACACACACACACACACACACACACACACACACACACACACACACACACACACACACACACACACACACACACAGAATAGCAGAAGATCTTTGGTGTTAATGGGGCCAGACTCTCTTCATCTGTCTGACACACACATACACACACTCAGATCCTGGGCCGGAGTGGGACTCCTTTTCAGCCCTGGAGTTTCAAGCCTTAGACCGGCCCACCTCAGTTCACGACTGACTATATTGAAATAACGTCATTTCCAATTCAGTTTCTAATGACACTATCATGTCTTTTTTTAAGGACACAGCTGCTTTAGAACTTCAATTGTTTTTCGTAAATATGAGAAGATTAAAGGGGAGCTAAATCTCCAACACTATTATTTAAAACAGTGGTTCTCAAAGTGGGGGTCGGGACCCCCCGAGGGGTCGCGGGGCAATGAAAGGGGGTCGCCTGGTGATTTCCAAAAATCTATTGATTTTTATTAATCCATAAGAATGAACATATTTTATCCATAACTATACTGAAAATAAAAATAGCCGTTTATAGTTACTATATACTATATAGTTACTATAGTAGCTTATAGTTACTAGTTCTATTGGATTGCGACCCCTGGGGTAATTACATTATATTAAAGGCAGATGCATTTTGATTTTATAGCATCAGGTTATACTTTCTGGCATATTTAAAGCACTGACACAAATTTAATTGGTGTGTCTGCGTCATTGCATGCAAGGTTTCTGTATTTATAACCACCTCAGAGGATATTGGGGGTCGCGAGTCACTGGCATTGTTATTTTGGGGGTCGCGGGCTGAAAAGTTTGGGAACCCCTGCTTTAAAACATCACAGTGTCCTTTCCTGCAATATCTGAATATATACTCTGTGTACATTTTTTTAGATATCCAGTCCTTTGTAACGGTGCTCACACAAAAAATGAAAAAATAAAATATGTACACTTATATAAGTAACCCAAATAGTATTATATGTCTTAACACAAAAAAAAAAAAAAAAAGCGTTACTCTTAAGAAGTTAGACTTCTTAAACGTAAAAGACTAGAGATAATAACACAAACTCTGTTTGAATAATTCAAAACAAAACAATTTATTAGTCAGGTAAATATGTATTACGCTAAATTCATTCAGTCAATTCATAAACCATCAATACAAGACATTGAATTCTCAAAGATAAATCCAAGATCAAAAGATGCATACCTGGTATCAAAATATACATAGTATGGAGCATGAGAGCTCCACGCTACGGGCTAATCTGGTTACTAGAATAAATTGCTTTTATTGTAGCTGAAATAAAACAAATAAGACTTTCTACAGAAGAAAAAACATCATAGGAAATACTGTTAAAAATTAATTGCTCTGTTAAATGTTAGAAAAAAATATATTAGATAAAATCAAGGGGGGGGGGGGGGGTAATTTTCAGTCAAACAGTCAATATCTTAATAATAGGCAGACAATAAGGTGACTAGGTAATATTGCTGGTACCTAAACTCAAGTGTTACTGATTCCGCTCCTTTTACCTTTATTAGGTTACTAGGCGGCAGCTAGCTCTCTGCAACTCTCACATGGTTGCCCACTGAAGCTAAGCAGGGCTGCGCCCAGTCAGTACCTGGATGGTAGACCACATGGGAATGCTGGGTTGCTGCCGGAAGTGGTGTTAGTGAGACCAGCAGGGGGTGCCCAACCTGCGGTCTGTGTGGGTCCTAATGCCCCAATATAGTGATGGGGAGGTGTTAATCCTCATTAAAAAATTTTAAAAAGAGTAGGGGTTTAACCCCGGCATCCTGGCCAAACCTGCCCACTGGCCCATCTAGCCCCAGATAACGACTGGCTGCCGTCGCGTCATGCTGCACACTGGTGGTGAATGAAGAGATCCTCCCCATTGTGTAAAGTGCTTTGAGTGCTCAGAAAAGTGATTTATAAATGTAATGAATTATTATTATTACAAATTTAATAGTAAAAACGTTGACAAAAACAAATACATCATACTTCATTCTTTGTCTGTGAATTTGTCTTTCTTGTCTACTTGTGGTCTGATCCAGCAAAATGCATCTTAATACCAGGTTTAAACAGGGCTTTCCAGAACCGTCTGGACCTTCAGTCATTTCTATATGTGTGCGTCACTCAGTAAACAGACTCTGGCCGGTCCCGAGGTCATGCTGTCTGACCCTCACGCTAATAATACCCCCGCTGTCATGCTGAAAATGTAACTCTCATGTAGTTTAGAGCAATTATCATCTCCATAACGTAAACATATCTGCTTACAGTAACTGCAGTGTAATTTAGTGTGCAGCTTTCGGGTCATATTTCTAAACCTGCAGGACCTCCTTTTAGAAAAGTCCAAACAAACGGGGAATTACAATTGGTATGTGTGTGTCACACTATAATTATTCAACTCTGAAAACTGGACTAACACAGTTTTAATTTACTAGAACTTCCATGTTAAGCTGCTTTGACGCAATCTACTGTACATTGTAAAAGCGCTAAAGAAATAAAGATAAACTGAATTGAACTATATTTAATTCCATGTTTATTTTTATAGCAGTAGCCAGATTATTTTTTTAAACCAAATATGCAAAACAGCAATGCCAAATATACAATTTCAATGCATTTCAGTATTTTAATTAGCATTTTCTATGACATATCCTCTATGTTAAATGGATTTTGTGCTGAATTTTGCTGAAAACATGACATGGTGGTCATTCATTAATTTGCTTTACGACTTAGTCAATAGAACATGCAAACTCCACACAGAAATGCCAACTGACCCAGCTGAGACTCGAACCAGCAACCTTCTTCCTGTGAGGTGCGACAGTGCTAACCACTGAGCCACCGTGTCGCCCCAAAAATATCAATTTACATTAGCTATACCAATTATACTTTTAATATGCAAAATATGTACATATTATTGTAATTTGAAAGCTTTTTATGGGACAAATTAAATTGAAAATACACTACCCCAATTGATTTAATGTGTGCAAAGTGTAAAAGCAGTAATTTACATATCGAAACTATAATTGAAAATAGCAAGTATTAATAATAATAATTGATAATAAATAATATATGGGGTGTCTCGGTAGCTTAGTGGGTAGCACTTTTGTCTCACAGGAAGAATGTCACTGGTTCGAGCCTTGGCTAGGCCAGGTGGCATTTCTGTGTGGAGTTTGCATGTTCTCCCCGTGTTGGTGTGGGTTTACTCTGGTTTCCCCTACATCCAAAGACGTGGTATGGATGAACTGAATAAGCTAAATTGTCCATAGTGTATGTGTGTAAATGCAATTGTGTATGGGAGTTATGGCTGAAAGGGCATTCGCTGAGTAAAACATATGCTGGATAAGTTGGTGGTTCATTCCGCTGTTGTGACCCCTGATTAATAAAGGGACTAAAACGAAAAGAAATTGAAAGAATGAATGAATGAATATTTATACATTCTTTTTATATAATAGTAATAATTCTTTAATCACTTTCATTTTGCACCAAACTGGGCAGTAAAAGCCCAGACAGGAGCTGAAATCTCTCAGTAGTTCTTCAGCAACCCTCTGCCCTTCATCAGTTTAAATGAATATCAGCTGCTTCAGTCCAACATCTACATTAGCAGGAGGATGAAGATGAACCCAGAGTGGAAATTTCAGCAAGACAATGATCCAAAACACAGCCAAGGAAACTCTGAGAAGCTTTCAGAGACAGAAAGTCAAGCTGTAGAATGGCCCAGCCAATCACCTGACTTAAATCCAATAGATCAGGGGCCTGTTTCAGAAAGGAGGTTAACTGAAAACTATTTTAACCCTGAAATGAGAGAAACTCTGGGTTTTCCGTTTCAAAATGGCAGGTTGGTTAAACTCGAGAAAGCAGGGTAAGTCAAGCCTGTTTCTGAAAGAAAGGTAACCTTAACTCAGAGTCAGTTACTGTGGTAACTTACTCTGTGAATCTAACCTGGTCAGAAGCAGGTTTTATTCTCTAAACTCAGAGTTTCTGTCAGTCTCCTCCCCTTTTTTAAAGATGAAGCGGTATTTCTCGCCTTAGCCTTACGTTTCCACCCAACGATTTTTATGCTTATTTTGGATACGTGCATAAAAACGATTGATAGAAACGTCATGATGCACATAACTTTTTAAAATATGCATAAAAAACACGCATAACTGAGTAGGATAAACTTTTATTCGATAGAAAATGTGCGCATAAACTACGATGGAAACACTTTTACTGAACAAATTACAGTATATACATAAAAAAAAAGATCATGATCACATGATAATGAAAATGTGTGTAAATGAACAAACCAGCAGGCTGAGCACACTGTAACATGTCTTAAATATTGTTTTAGTCATTCTAAAATGCCTTAACTGTTTCAGTATTAGTGTATATTATTAATTACCTCCGAACGTCTGGTGCGTGTCAAGAGTCTCCGCGTCTCGGCTTCAGACGCCCCCACGTGTTCATTGTGTTTCAGCATTGTCTTCTGACATCGAGGCGCAAGTACATTAATTAGGCTAAATAAAGAATTAGTTGACGCAGCTTCTTCTGTAAATTCTGTTTTTACTGTTGATATTTGGTGCCAGTTTAATCAGAAAGTGACGATTTTTTCCTCTTTGACTCGTTGGATGGAATTTTATTTGCATCTTTTATGCAATATTCCAGTTTTGCACATACATTTATGTAATATATTTGGATGGAAACATAGCTATTGCCTACATTTTAGTCACACACAGAAGAACTGTACGAGAATGGCTTATCCATTTTTAATAAATAATTAAATTAAATTCACCTTCGACATGCATGTAACTAGATTAATGGGATTATTATTCTTTCTAAAAATTATTTTTAGTACTGCTTACCTTCTAAATGTTATATTAACCTCTATCACTTGATCAATAAAAAAGGCAGACACACAAGTGCACTGTTAAATCATTTAAAACTAATAAATGTATAAAAAAAAGTTTAGAAAAAAATATAAAAATGTCACAAATTACATTACTTATTTTATTATACTTAAATATTTAAATACTTAAAAAGTGAAATTAGGCATTAACTTGAGCAGCTGTTTTCCCACGCTAACTGTCTCTTCTTCACTGATGGTTGCTTCTTTTCAAATATATACGCTCAAATTTGTTATAACTTTGCATGAGAACATCAAGTTCAGCTGGAGAAAGAAATTGTCATTTCTTTTATAAGATGTTGCCATAGTCACTCGTAATGTCTGCGCTCCATTGATGATGCCTTTTTAAAGTCACGGTGTGCGCGCTTAACTCTGAGTTGGTCTACTCGAAGTTGATTGACCCAACTCAGATCAGCTATTCTGAAACCGAAAACTCAGAGTTTTTAATCTCTCTGTAAATCAACTCAGAGTTCAAGTTTAAACTCTGAGTTGTTTGAACCTCCTTACTGAAACAGGCCCCAGATTTGATAGATGAGACCCACAGAACAGATTTTAACACTCTGTTGAAGTCTGTCAAAAACTCACACTTTAAGCTCCCATTTGTTTTCTTTGCGTATATGGATTTCTTTGGTTGTTGTCAACATCTGGAGAAAGTCAACAGCACCTTTAGAAATATGTTTTCTGAGAAAGATGGTGATACTTATTTCCCCTACTGTATTTATGAATTAATTTAATGACAAGTATTAAATTAATGTATAAATATTTGAAAGCATAATAATAGCTCTTATACGACAAATATTAAAGAGCACCTATGGTGAAAAATCTACTATTCAAGCTCTGTGGACAGACATGTGTGCAGGTATAGTGTATAGACCGTCATATTAGGGTGATATAAATACAACCAATCCCTATTTTTCAGTTTAACAACAAAAACGGTGGACCAACTAGAACGGTTTTCAGACCGACCGCAACTTGACGTAGGAGTGCGATCACCCCGCCCACCAATATTGATTGACTAGCAGCAATTACCATATCCTCAGTTTGTTGCTTCACATCCGTCATTTTCAGCATGTGAGTCAAAGCGATGTCACCAAAGGAAACACCTTGCTTTATTTTTGGATGTAAGGCTCATTGGGCTCAACACAAGATCAACATTCACCACATGATCATTCTCATCGGTACCATTGTTTGTAACTTTAGGTGGGTTTGCAAACCTGTGTACTTTTTATTGCGTCTTCCTTAAACTTCAGCCGTTTGCATTTCTCTCTGTCACAGAAGCTCCCTGTGATCTTAACTAGGCGCAGCTGGAAAGTGTGAACCTGTTGCCTCACGTGCGCATCCCTTCATTGGAAATAACGAACTTGCCTTAAGCAGGTTGCATACAAGAAGCGGCACTTAGCGCATAGCATTTTAGAATTCTAAACATGGGTTTTTATCAGGGTACACGCACCGGCGCCGCAAGTCGGCGGCTGTCCGCGGCGCCCAGCCACGACTAAAGCCGGACCACAGAGCGCCATCTGAATAGTTTCGTTTTAAATAACATGCGTGTCTGATGTGCTGTGACGCGGATCTGAGCGGCGTAACCGGTGTGTGATGCCCTTTAGTTAGAGCCTCAGTCAAAGGTAATTCAGTGTGCATGGTTATTAGTCTCAGTGTACAAGCTCGGAACCTTAAACTAGCACACAGTTGGCTGTAAAACTATACAAAGGCACAAATGATTGTGTACTCTCTGCTTAGTCTGTGGCCGAGGTGTACATGTACGGCTGAATGCTGATCCTCTCATGCTGCTTCTCTATCTGCCTGTCTGTTGCCAAACACAGAGCGGGGGAGCTCTTGGCTCCGCCCCCTTGTTGTTGGGCGGGAAGTTTCTAAAAACTAATTTTCATGTGAAGCAACACACCCCTAAAACAGCGAGCTGTGTACACACCCCCAAAATGACACTGTTTACCACAATAAAATAAACAAATCTGAACTGTGTGTTGAACTGAACCAAAACTGGCACACTCAGAAGAACCATAATATTAATATTACATCTTTAAAAAGGGGTAAACTAGGTGCCCTTTAAATAGATTAAAAATATCTGGTAGTGTATAAATAGCAAAATTATTTAGGAAATCGAGATAACATTTATGTAAATGCGAATCTCTTAGCTTGCGCGCCGATTTCCTCTACTCGTGTACGCCCCCTCAAATATACGCTGCTCAAGTGCAGATCTTCTTGTGCGCTCTCAAATATACTCTGCTGAAGTGCGATTTAGTGCGTTTATGTAACGAGTATGTCTCCAGCATTTATTAGATTTGATAGGAATACTTGGAGAATGTCTCCAATAGACCTACAGAGCGGTATTAATGCGTCCTGAAGTAAAGTGAAACGGCAATACGTCGTGTTTGCTGGCCTCACGCATCACGCACCTGTCAGTCAGTCAGTCAATCAGATCGTAACCTTAAAAGGTTAAACAAATGACGCACAGCACTACTACGGTTACAGAAAAGTTTGCGATGTTATAATTCACTTACCGTTTCATACGTTTTGGTGTGATTATCACCCGCTATTAAAAAAAAAACACGACAGAATGTTTGAATGAAAAGCTGTAATGTAGCCGTGGCGGGATCGATTTTGGCGTGGCGCCCCGCCTTTGAAGAATAAAGGTAGCGCAGACCATGTATGAATAAAACATAAAAGCATCTTCAACAAAAATAAAGATCACTGATTACAACACGTTCTTTTCCTCCTACTGAGCTTGATGCAAAAAAATCTGGCATTGTCTTCTCCGCAGAGAATAATTAAAATTTGTCCGAACATAGATTTTATAATGCAGCTGGAACAACTTTCGCATTAAGAGCATGTCTAGGGTATCTTAAAATGTTCTCTAAATAGGCTGAACACTAGTGCATCGTGTGCAGAGAGTTTCTAAAGAGCAGCTTCCACTAATATGACCCAGAAGAAAACAGAGATAAAACTGATAAACACCTAGACACTGCACGATACCACACTACACACTACAGTCAAAATGATTAGCCTTCCTTTGATTTATAAATTTTTTTCTTGTTCAAACATTTCCTGAATGATGTTTAACAGAGCAAAGAATTTTTCACAGTACTTCCTATAATATTTTTTCTTCTGGAGAAATTATTTGTTTTATTTCAGCTAAAATGAAAGTCTTAATTTTCCAAACCATGTTAAGGTCAATATTATTAGCCCTCTTAAGCAATTTCACTTTGATCGTCTACAGCAGTGGTTCCCAAAGTGGGGGTTGGGAGTCGGGACTTCCTTGGGGGTCACAAGACAATGAAGTTAATAAACTATTAGAATGACCATATTTTAACCATAACCTGCAGAAGATTAAATAGTATTTAATAGTTACATAAAAGAAGGGCTTGACACTAACTTTTTTGATCACCAGCCACTGTGGCTAGTAGATTCCAACATTACTAGCCATTCGCCATTTTCACTAGCCACAATGTTGTTGTTTGGAAAATACATTTTATTTGCATGACTTTGACATGCTAAAATGACTTGATTTAGATGTTGTGTTGTCCACACGCCTCTTCATTCATTTCACTTTTTGTGTGTGTTGTCTATGAGCTTGCTCACTGTGCATGAGCAAATTGGTTGTGTCCAATGCAATTAGCGAATCAAAAAAATTGAAAGTGTAATTTCAGTTCCCCTTCGGTTGGGGAACTTCAGTGCCATGAATGGGAGGATTCGGATCAGAAGCCGCTTATCTGGAGAGTATTGAACGGGCCAATGAATGAAATTAATTGGCAGCGTAAGCTTGCGCAGGTGTGCGACATCTGCAATCATCTCAGCATATAAGCACACCTGAAGCCAGCAGACGCCATCCTTTTCGCTTCAGATCCTTTCTGAGTGAGTCGATGAGGGTTCCTCTTGCTGATCAGCACTTCAGAGCGAACGAGTGTGTCTCCCGGTCCAGAGTGGGTCTTCGCGGTGGCAGACGGTCGAGCTGGGTTACTCCCTTGCCTGCGGTTCTTTGGGTCCGGTCCTCCAGAGCGGTGCGTATAGTTGCAACTTTCCTAAAAGAGCAACACAGTCGTGCAGCACGTCCTTTTCAGGATGGCGCTCCGACTGTGCGTTTCTGGATGCGGGGGTTTCCTGTCTCCGGATGATGGACACGATCACTGCATTGCATGTTTGGGGGTCCAGCATGTTAATGCGGTGCTCGCGGGCGGTTCATGTCGTCATTGCGATGCCATGACCGTTGCACAGCTAAGATCGCGGCTAACTTTCGCAAGAGAGCGAGCCACCCCAGTTGCCTCCTGTTCTAAAAAAGCAGCGGGCGCTCGGGCAGATCTGAGGGTTTCAGCGGGAGCTAATCCGCCGCCCACGGGCTCGCGGACCTCTCGCTCCTCACGGCGCTCCATCCAAGCTTCGGGTGGTGAGAGTGATCCGTCTAACCAGATGGTAGCTCTCACACTCGCTGACACCGGAGATCAGATGTCCTCCGCGGCATCGGAGGGTGGGCTTTCACTGTCCGACGAAGATCCGGACCCGCTCGCCCCCTCCGGGCAGGTGAGCGCTGTCAAATCGGATCCTGAAGCGGACATGTTAGCCGTGCTTTCCCGGGCTGCTTCGGCCGTGGGGTTGGAGATGGTTTATCCCCCAGCTCCGCGGCCGGACCGACTAGATGGGTGCTACGTAGAGGACCAGAAGGCGAAGCCTTCGAAGCCTCTCGTCCCCTTCTTCCCGGAAGTGCACAGTAGGCTCACGCAGTCCTGGAGGGCACCTTTCTCTGCCCGTGCTGCGAGTGCCTCCGCCCTCACCGCCCTTGACGGCGGAGCTGCCAGGGGGTATGAGGCGATCCCGTCAGTGGAGCGCGCTATCGCGGTCAATCTTTGTCCGCGCGGCGCCTCTACGTGGCGGGGTTTGCCCCGCCTCCCGTCCAAAGCCTGTAGGTTGTCTGCCTCCCTCGGAGCCAGAGCTTATAAGGCTGCGGGCCAGGCTGCTTCTGCTTTGCACGCGATGGCCACCTACCAGCGCTACCAAGCGCAGGCGCTGGCCGAGCTGCACGAGGGCGGGTCCAACCCAAGCTTATTACATGAGCTGCGCACCGCGACCGACTATGCTCTTCGGACTACTAAGTCCGCCGCGTGTGCGCTGGGGAGGACGATGTCCACACTTGTGGTTCAGGAACGCCACCTCTGGCTAAACCTGGCCGATATGCGCGACGTTGACAAAGTTCGCTTTCTTGACTCGCCCATATCCCAGGCTGGCCTGTTCGGCGACACCGTCGGTGAATTCACCCAGGAATTCAAGGCGGTGAAAGAGCAGTCGGATGCGATGGGCAATGTCATCTATCGGCGTGGCCGTAAGCCCGCTCCGCCCGCCGAGCCATCCACCTCCGCTGTTCCTCGCCGAGGGCGCCCGCCAACGAGTGCTGCCCCGCCCCCGCCTGCGCCTCCGGCCAAGCGGGCGCGGCGTTCACCTCGAAAGCAGGCAGCCCCTCCTGCCCAGGGCGCCGTTAAGTCCGGTAAACGGACCGCGAAGCGTCCCTGAGACAGGCCATCCGGAGAAGAGGAAACTTGCTCTTTCCCCGCTGGAGGGCGGGGCCCCGATAACAACGGTACTTTTCAGTGCCACCAAAACATCAGTAAAAGAGCACTTTTTCCCTTCCCCGGATGTGACTGCACGAGTTCTGCCAGTCCGGGACGCGCTGCCTTCCGGCTCGCAGACTCTACGTGCTTCGCCAGTGGCTCACGAGCGCTGGGGGGACGGTCTCCCTTCCCTCAGCCCTCCAGCCCCCTCTCCGGAGTCAGGGTGCGGAGCCAGAGCGAATCGCTCTCCTCCAGCTTTTCCGCGGGACCCTCGTGCTTCCCGGATCAGCACACCCACTCCGCGCTGCCCCACCGCTGGTACGTCAGCGATTGTAGCGATGACTCCATTAGCGAGGGCTCTGCCTGCCTGGTTAGCGCGGGCCAGCCCCTCGCGGTGGCTCATACGCACAATCAGACTCGGTTACGCGATTCAGTTCGCGAAACGGCCCCCCAAGTTTACGGGCGTGTATTTCTCCAGGGTCAACCCCCTGTCCGCCCCTGTCTTGCGAGAGGAGATTGCTGCCCTCCTGGCGAAGGGTGCAATCGAGCCGGTTCCTCCAGCCGAGATGGAGAGTGGGTTTTACAGCCCATACTTCATCGTACCCAAAAAGAGCGGTGGGTCACGGCCAATCCTAGATCTGCGCGTTTTGAACCGCTGTCTGCACAAGCTGCCGTTCAGAATGCTCACGCAGAGGCGCATTCTCCAATGCGTTCGTCCTCGGGATTGGTTTGCAGCCATAGACCTGAAGGACGCGTATTTCCATGTCTCCATTCTTCCACGCCACCGCCAATTTCTGCGGTTTGCGTTCGAGGGTCGAGCGTGGCAGTACAAGGTCCTCCCCTTCGGGCTCTCTCTGTCTCCGCGGGTCTTCACCAAACTCGCGGAGGGTGCCCTAGCGCCCCTTCGGCTCGCGGGCATTCGCATACTCGGTTATCTCGACGACTGGCTGATTTTAGCCCACTCGCGGGAGCAATTGATTATGCACAGGGACGAGGTGCTTCGGCATCTCCGCCTACTGGGGCTTCAGGTCAACCGAGAAAAGAGCAAACTCGCCCCCGTGCAGAGGATTTCTTTTCTCGGGATGGAGCTGGACTCGATCACCATGGTAGCGCACCTCTCCGAGGAACGCGCTCGCCTGTTGCTGAACTGTCTGAGGGAGCTCGACAGCAAACTAGTGGTCCCACTGAAGTTCTTTCAGAGGCTCCTGGGGCATATGGCATCCGCAGCCGCCGTCACGCCGCTCGGGTTGCTCTATATGAGACCACTTCAGCACTGGCTTCACGATCGGGTCCCCAGACGCGCATGGCACGCGGGCACACACCGGGTCTCGGTTACTGCGCTGTGTCGCCGCGCCCTCAGCCCTTGGAACGACCCCTCGTTCCTACAGGCCGGTGTGCCTCTAGGACAGGCGTCCAGCCATGTTGTTGTTTCAACAGACGCTTCCAACACGGGTTGGGGGGCCGTGTGTCGCGGGCATGCGGCTGCGGGCCTCTGGAAGGGTGCCCAGCTGCATTGGCATATCAATCGCCTAGAGCTGTTGGCAGTGTTCCTCGCTCTCCACCGCTTTTTACCGGTGCTGGAGCGGCAACACGTGCTGGTCAGGACGGACAGTACGGCGGCGGCGGCGTATATCAACCGCATGGGGGGTATGCGCTCTCGCCGCATGTCTCAGCTCGCCCGCCGTCTGCTCCTCTGGAGTCACCCGCGGCTGAAATCGCTGCGCGCCATTCACGTCCCAGGCACGCTCAATCGTGCAGCCGATGCGCTCTCACGACAGCTGTTACGCCCTGGAGAATGGAGACTCCACCCCGAGTCTGTTCAGCTGATATGGGCGCGATTCGGGGAGGCCCAGATCGATCTGTTTGCTTCCCCCGAGAACGCTCACTGCCAGTTGTTTTTTTCCCTGACCGAGGGCTCTCTCGGCACGGATGCACTGGCCCACAGCTGGCCTCGGGGCATGCGCAAGTATGCGTTTCCCCCAGTGAGCCTGCTCGCGCAGTTTCTGTGCAAGGTCAGGGAGGACGAGGAACAGGTTCTGCTAGTTGCGCCCCTTTGGCCCAACCGGACCTGGATATCAGAGCTCTCACTCCTCGCGACGGCCCTCCCCTGGCGGATCCCTTTGAGAGAGGACCTACTCTCTCAGGGACAGGGCACCATCTGGCACCCTCGCCCCGATCTTTGGAACCTCCACGTGTGGTCCCTAGACGCGAGGAAGACTTAGGTAACCTACCGACTGCGGTGGTTAATACCATCACTCAGGCTAGAGCCCCCTCCACGAGGCGCGCCTACGCCCTGAAGTGGAGTCTATTCACTGAATGGTGCGTCTCTCGCAGAGAAGACCCCCGAAATTGCCAGATTAGTGTTGTGCTCTCTTTCCTTCAAGAGAAGTTGGACAGCAGGCTGTCGCCCTCCACTCTCAAGGTTTACGTGGCCGCCATCTCCGCTTATCATAGCGCGGTAGCTGGCGGCACCGTGGGAAAGCATAACCTGGTCATCCAGTTCCTTAGGGGTGCTAGGCGAATTAATCCATCTCGCCCCCCTCTCATGCCCTCTTGGGATCTCGCCCTCGTTCTCACGAGTCTGCGATCCGATCCCTTTGAGCCACTCGAATCAGTATCTCTAAGATTTCTGTCCCTGAAGACAGCTCTGCTGGTTGCGTTGGCCTCCATCAAGAGGGTCGGGGACCTGGAGGCATTTTCGGTCAGTGACTCGTGCCTGGAATTCGGGCCGGATTACTCTCACGTTATCCTGAGACCCCGCCCCGGTTATGTGCCCAAGGTTCCTACCACCCCCTTTAGAGATCAGGTAGTGAACCTGCAAGCGCTGCCCCCGGAGGAGGCAGACCCAGCCCTTTCTTTACTTTGTCCAGTTCGCGCTCTGCGCATTTATGTGGACCGTACTCAGAATTTTAGATCATCTGAGCAGCTCTTTGTCTGTTATGGCGGTCGGCAGCAGGGAGGTGCCGTATCGAAACAAAGATTATCCCACTGGATTGTGGATGCCATTTCACTCGCTTATTCGAGTCGAGGTCAGCCGTGTCCCCCGGGAGTACGTGCACACTCCACTCGGAGCGTTGCATCCTCTTGGGCGCGTGCACGCGGCGCCTCTCTAACAGACATCTGTAGAGCTGCGGGCTGGGCGACACCCAACACATTTGCAAGGTTTTACAATCTGCGAGTGGAGCCGGTTTCCTCAAGGGTATTAGGTAACCCTTTGGTGATTGAGGAGACAACTCGGTAGGGTGTTGAAACACGCTTGCTGCGCCATTCTCCCTAACACGGAGGTACGTGCGCCTTTTTTATCTGTCAGTAAAGTTCCCCGTCAGGTGAGCCCTGCAGATTCCTCCGTGGCCCCCAGCACTGACTCAGCGGAGGAGTCACTTGCTGGCCCACTACGTTGTAGGTCTGCCCGCTGGTCAGCCCGCGTTTTGGGTATAGGTGCCTGCTATGCGTGATCCCCACTAGGCGATCCCATATGCTTATTCCGCCACGGTTAAGTCCCCCCCCTGGGCGGACCCGTGTCTTCCCTCTCCGCTAACCACTCTTTGCTATGCGTACTCCCCCTTTTTAGGGCTAGTCCATAGGTAAATTCTGCCATCTATCCCCCCCTTGGGTAACGGATGGCCTCCGCAGCGTCCTCCCTATCGGGATTGCACGCTTCCCAACGTACTGTCGTATTCCTAGAATTATCTAGATGCTCACGACTTCCCAAAAAATATATCTAAATCCGTAAAACTTCTGTTGAAGTAGGATAAATTAGGGCCAGGGACACGTTGGAGGACCGCGCCCCCCATGATGTGGGTGCGTCACGCTTGCTTGACTATCTCCTCATCGGGGGTGTTGGTAAGGTGCAGTCATTATGGCGCTTTCCATATTCTCCCATTCATGGCACTGAAGTTCCCCAACCGAAGGGGAACGTTCGAGGTTACAGAAGTAACCCTTCGTTCCCCGAGGAGGGGAACGGAAGTGCCATATTCCGTCGCCATGATGACTGTCCCTTAGCTGTTTGAAAGTCTCTTCAGCTTAAAAGGATGGCGTCTGCTGGCTTCAGGTGTGCTTATATGCTGAGATGATTGCAGATGTCGCACACCTGCGCAAGCTTACGCTGCCAATTAATTTCATTCATTGGCCCGTTCAATACTCTCCAGATAAGCGGCTTCTGATCCGAATCCTCCCATTCATGGCACTTCCGTTCCCCTCCTCGGGGAACGAAGGGTTACTTCTGTAACCTCGAACGTTATTTTCAGTGTTATCAGAAAATGCCTCAAACTTTGTATACGCAGTCTTCGACCCCTGAGAGTTAACCTAGGTAAGCTTTAAATGTCACTTTAAGCTGTATACTAGTATCTTAAAAAAATTGAGAACGAATTCTTTCTGTTAAACAGAAAGTTGGCATTAAAATATTCAGGAGGGCTAATCATTCTGACTTTATCTGTTTCAAGAGTTCACACCTAGCTGATGATTGATTATAAAAGCTTGTTTGGCATGCTGTCCCGGGAGAGAGCCCTGAGCTCATGAGATCCTCGAGCCCAGGGTTACCTCCCGTTGCAAGGCGGGGGGGTTTGAGCTCAGGTAGATCTTGAGAACTCCCCTGCTGTAGTAGTAAACAATGAACATTAAGTGATTGCTCTTGAAGATAACTACATACTAGGAGCATGTCTATAGTGCCGATTTGGATTAGTCAATTAACTTAATTTGCATATTATTGGACGGTGGGAGGAAACCGGGGAACCCGGGGGAAACCGACGTGAGCATGGAGAGAAAGTGCAAACTCCACACAGAAATGTCTGCTGGTTTGGTAAAGCCTGGAACCAAAGACATTCTTGCTGTGAGGCAACAGTGCTAGCACTGGGCCACCGTGTCACCCGTCTAGTAAGAAGGAGGAGTAGGGGTGGAAGGGGGGACTCTTCAAAACGAAGATAGCAGTGGAATGAAACCCAGGGTGTTTATAGTAGTTTTGGAGTCGTCTGATTGGAGCATAGTGAATTGGATAATGCGGATCCAGCTGCTAGCAATCATGAGCATGTGATCCTTTTGAAATTTGTTTATACATAAACTTCACTAGAGGTGTGAACCTACATTAGTCTCACGGTTCGGTTACGATTATCATGCCATCGATTCAGTTCAATTTGATATTTCGGTGCATCACGGTGCATTGACGGTGCTTTCCATACACAGTTTTAAATTTTCCTCACAGCAGCATTTCTTGTATTAAAATGTATGAATATATTTATATTTATATACTATTTGTAATACAATTTTGTCATTTAATACAAACAGTCAGATATATAAACTGTAACTTTAAACAACACAAGCATTTAGCAAATAATATAAACAAATATAAACATCCAGCTCACTCTCTGATCCTTGTCTAGTTCTCTTACACCTCTTTGATTGGTCACACCCTCAAAAAAAAAATGGTTGCGATTGGCTCTTGCGCGCTGCGCTCTTCACAGATGAGTGATGCTGATAAGCGGCAGCGGCGATCTCACAGCTGATGTATGATACATGGTAGAGAAAACTCTGCAGACACGCGCTCGTTTCTGTATGCAAAAGTAACGCTGTAAAACAGCCGAGAGGAGAAGAAAAGCCACGCCAGCAGCAGGTCAAATGGGCCACTGTGTGTGTGAGAGAAAGAGAGAGAGACAGAGCGCGCACGCGAGAGCGAGAGAGAGAGAGAGAGAGAGAGAGAGAGAGAGAGAGAGAGAGAGAGAGAGAGAGAGAAATGGAGTAGGCTACTTTCATTCTCTCGATCTCAGTGAAATAGGGGCTATTGTTGTATATGTCAGTGAAAGACTGATCCAGCAAACACACACAGTGAAATTGTGCACAGTTTATGAGTTTTAAGTAGTTAAAGCGCTGTAAATACTCGCGATCGCCTCCCTCGCGACAGAGCGCATATGAGGTAAATGACGTAGGTAATAACCGGTTATGATTATTACTGAACCGATACCGAATTGTCCGCGTCTGCATCGCAGTGCACCGAAGAAACGATTAATTTTGACACCCCTAAACTTCACATAGTTTGTACTAAACCAGATTGAATCATGGCTCAACTAACTAACTAAATAAAATAAAAAAACACATGTTCCTGATGCATTGAACTTGTTACACAATGATAAAACTTGTGTAGCTGATTTTCTATTATTGCCAGTTCACCTCTGTAAAGCCAATCAGACACAATCTGCACTACAGAAATAAAGCTGACTTGATATACAGTAGTGTTGTAGACTGATTTTATTGAGGAATGACTCTCTCTCTCTCTCTCTCACACACACACACACACACACACACACACACACACAATAAACTTACCAAACACCTGACAAGATACAATTCATGATCAATTATTTTGAGACCAACGAGAGAGAGAAAGCCTCGGGCTGTGCCGCTGCCACTTCACATTTATCAGGGTTTTATTGAGAAGATATTGTGGCCTGTACTTCACAAACACACACTGAAGAAGTTCGAATTGTGTCCTCACGTTCAAACCCATTCGTCGTCATGCAAATACATTGCTTTAGAGCCTGAGCACAAAAACACAAAACACTTTAAAGTGGTCGTGAATTAGAAGCGGTGACAGACTTGTGTAAAACAGCTTCTCAATTGGAAACAAAAAAAAAGTTAGGGGCAGGATTTGGTTTTGTTTGTGAGGAATTGATTGGACGGTTGTGGCTTTCTATTGGTGGAACTGTTTTGCTACTTAATACTTCTAGGGAGGTCCTGTTTTCTTTTCGTTTATGAATAGGCAATTTATTTTAACATAGGGCTACGTTTTCAGAATAAACCTATGTGAAGTTCATTTAAAAACTAATTTCGAGAGGATCACGTGATTATAATTGCTTGGGGCTGGTCTCGCATTATCCAATTTATGATTCACCAATCAGACGATTCCTAAGCCACTATAAATACCCTAAGTTCCATATGACAGCCATCTTCGCTTTAAGGATCTCCCCTTCCACCCCTACTCCTCCTCGTTTCCTAGATGGGTGGCATGGTGGCCCAGTGGTTAGCACTGTTGCCTCACAGCAAGAACGTCACTGGTTCTAGTCCTTACCAAGCCAGTCGATGTTTCTGTGCGGAGTTTACACGTTCTCCCCATGCTCGCGTGGATTTCCCTCGGGTTTACCGGTTTCCTACCACCAATTATTCCATATTTCTGGGCAGTGGCGTCTAAAAGCTTCTTTATTAATACTATTGTACTTTTTGTGAAATATTATTTTATATTTTTTGTACAGACAAAGAATGATGGTAAAGTCTGTAAATGCACAATAAAGTGTAACATTGCTGAGCTCTGGATGCAGTCATACTGGCTGACCTTGAGGTGATGCTTCGTGTGACCCCTACCCGGGATACAGTGAGACAGAGAACTGTTTTCACCTCATTCTCTCTCTCTCTCACACACACACACACACACACACACACACACACACACACACACACACACACACATTACAGAGACTCTCACACACTCAAGGACTAAAGGTGCCATCAGACCCGAGAGACTCAAGTGTGAGAAAACGGAAGAGATTTACACCACTGACACACCCAGAACAACACGAGCTAGAAAGAAAGAAAGAAAGAAAGAAAGAAAGAAAGAAAGAAAGAAAGAAAGAAAGAAAGAAAGAAAGAAGGAAGAAACTGCACAAACAAAAATAAAATAATCCATCCATCCATCTATCAGTTTATCAATTCATCCATCTGTTTATCGAACCATCCATCCATCTGTTTATGCATTCATCTATCCGTTTATCCAATAATTCATTAATTTGTTCATGCATTCATCCTTCCATCTAATCATCCACTTGTTTATCCATTCATTCATTTATCCATCAGTTTACCATCCATTATCCATCTGTTTATTTATTCATCCATCCATTTATCCACCCATCCATACATACATTAATTTATCTATCCAATTATTCCATCCATCCATCTATCTCTTTATCCATCAATTTAACTATCGGTTCATCCATCCATCCATCGTTTAATCCATCCATCCATTCATCTGTTTTCCATCTATCCATTTATCCATCCATCCATCTGTTAATCCACCCATCTATTCATTAGTTTATCTATTCATCCATCCATTTATCCATCCATCCATTTATCCATTCATTTATCCACCCATTGATTGATCTGTTTATCAATTCATTCATCCACCCCTTTATACAATCATCCATCCATCCATCCATCCATCAATTTAACTATTGGTTTATCCATCCATTTATCCATCCATCCATCTATTAATCCATCCATCCATTTATCTGTTTTCCATCTATCCATCCATCCATCTGTTAATCCATCCATCCATCCATTCATTAGTTTATCCATTCATCCATCCATTTATCCATTCATTCATCCATCGATTGATGGATCCATCGATCCATTTGTTTAAACATCTGTTTATCAATTCATTCATCCATCCATTTATTCAATCATCCATTCATCCATCCGCCCATCCATTCATCCATCCATCCATCCATCCATATATCCATGATTTATCCAGCCATTCATCCATCCATCTGTTTATCCATTCACTCATCAGCTTATCTATTTGTTTATTCATCCATCCATACATTTATCTAATTATCCATCCATTTATCCATTCATCCATCCATCCAGTTAACTATCCATTTATCCATTCATCCATCTATCCGTCCATTTGTCTTTCCATTCATCCATCATTCATCCATTTATCCATCTGTTTATCCATTCATCCATCAATTTATCTATTCATCTATCTGTTTATGATTCATTAAATCATCCATCCATCTGTTTTTCCAATCATTCATTAATTTGTTCATCTATCCATTCATCTATCTAGTTATCCACCTGTTTATCCATTCTTCCATTTATCCATCGGTGTATCCATCCATTTATCCATCCATCCAACCATCCATTTTTATTCATTCATCCATCTGTTTATTGATCTATCTATCCATTCATCTATCTGTTTATCCATCCATTTATCTATCTGTTTATCCATCCACTCGTCCATCCCTTTATTCATCCATCCATCAATCCATCCATCCATCCATCCATCCATCCATCCATCCATTCAAAAAGCACATCAGACTATAAGTTAACAAAAATACCCAAATGTTTGGGAAAGAAATATTTATTCTGACAGAACTTAAAACTTTTATTCCGTTAGCATGCATTATTAACAAGTATTAAAAATAATATAGAATAATAAACGCTGCCATTTTAAACATAACAATCATACAACTTCAAAGAAATAATAATATACATCACAGTTTCCCCACAAACAGAGAGCAGCTCAACTCTTTCCAGCTGTAATGACCATGAATGTTTCTTCAGCAGATTAAAGAACTCGACACTGAAGACTGAGCATCTAAATAAACGTTCAGTAAATGAGTGGACAGATGGAGAGAGAGAGCCAGCGCAGGTTTGGATGCGTGTGTGTGTGTTTGTGTGTGTGTGTGTTTGTGGATGTGCTGCATCAGTGTTTGGCGATTGCGAGCGCTATTTGTCAGCTTTCATTATTGCATTACAGCGCAAACTCATTTGTTGAGATGCCAATCGTTTAGCAAAGGTTAGTGTGCTGACTGACAGCCGCTCTAAACAATGTAATCTAACTAATGCTCTGTGTGTGTGTGTGTCAGTGTGTGTGTGTGTGTGAGAAAGAGAGAGAGAGAGAGAGAGGATGAATGAATGAGTCTGTGTTTGTGTGAAAGTGTATGTTTGAGTGTGTGTGTGAGTTTTGTAAGTGTGTATGCTTTGTTGTGTGTAATTGAGCAAGCGAGTGTTTGTGTGTGTGCGCGCAATTGAGTGTGTGCGTATGTATGTTTGTATGTTTGTGTGTGTGAGTGAGCAAGAAAGTGTGTGTGTGTTTTGTGTGTGTACAATTGTGTGTATGTGTGCGTGTTTGTATGTATGTTTGTGTGTTGGTGTGAGTTAGTGAGTGTGTGTGTGTGTGTGTGTGTGTGTGTGTGTGTGTGTGTGTGTGTGTGTGTGTGTGTGTGTGTGTGTGTGTGTGTGTGTGTATGTTTTTGGGTGCTTGTGTGTGGGTGTGAGCTAGCAAGTGTGTCTGTGTTTTGTGTGTGTGTGTATAAGTGCAATCACGTTTGTGTGTATGCGAGTGTTTGTGTATGTATTATTTGTTGTGCGTGATTGAGCAAGAGAGTGTTTGTGTGTGTGCTAATGTTTGTGTGTGTGCGCACAATTGAGTGTGTGTGTATGTATGTTTGTTTGTATGTTTGTGTGTGTGAGTGCGTGAGCGAGCAAGTGTGTACGTGTTTTGTGTTTGTGCAATTGTGTGTATGCGGGTGTGTGTTTGTTTGTATGTATGTTTGTGTGTGCTTGTGTGTTGGTGTGAGTAAGTGAGTGTGTATGTGCGTGTGTGTGTATGTTTGTGTGCTTGTGTGTGAGCTAGCAAGTGTGTGTGTGCAATTGAGTGAGTGCGTATGTGTGTGTGAGTGAACAAGTATGTGCGTGTTTTGTGTGTTTGCAATTGTGTGTATGTATGTTTGTGTGTGCTTGTGTGTTGGTGTGAGTTAGTGAGTGTGTATGTGTATCTTTCTGTGCTTGTGTGTAAGCTAGCAAGTGTGTGTGTGTGCAATTGAGTGAGTGCTTATGTATGTTTGTTTGTTCGTTTGTGTGTGTGAGCGGGCAAGTGTGTGCGTGTTTTGTGTGCACGCAATTGTGTGTGTGTGTGTGTGTGTATGTATGCTTGATTGTGTGTTTGTGGGTGTGAGCTAACAAAGTGTGTGCGTGTTTTGTTTGTGTGTGTGTGAGTGTTTACGTTTGTGTATATGCGAGTGTTTATTTGTATGAATGTCTGTTTGTGTGTGTGTGATTAATCAAGCGAGTGTGTGAGTGAGTGTGTGAGATATTAACTCTTCAATATCACACAGTGGCTCAGTGGTTTGCACTGTCGCCTCACAGCAAGAAGGTCTCTGGTTCGAGCCCAAGCTGATTCAGTTGCCGTTTCTGTGTGGAGTTTGCATGTTCTCCCCATGTTGGCGTGGGTTTCCTCCGGGTGCTCTAGTGTCCCCCACAGTCCAAACACATGCGCTGTAGATGAATTGAGAAAACTAAATGGGCCGTAGTGTGAGTGTGGGTTTGAATGAGTGTGTATGGGTGTTTCCCAGTACTGGGTTGCAGCTGAAAGGGCATCCACTGTGTAAAACATATGCTAAATAAGTTAGTGGTCCATTCCGCTGTGGCAACCCCAGATTAATAAAGGGCCGAAAAGAAAACGAATGAACGAACAAGATAAAGATTGGTACATCACACATTATATCTCTAATTAAACATCCCTCATTCCTTCTCAGCAGCGAGACGTCAACTTCTAAATCTTAAAAAACAAAACCTATGAATAAATTACAACATTTCCTGTCATGAAGCCCAACAAACAGTGTGAAAAGCAGAAAGCAGCTCTTCCCCATGGCAGCAGCCTGAAAGCTCACCGTGTCAGCCGCAGCACTCATTATACATATGTATCGACTCGCGCTGTACATGCTCATTACAACAAGATGATCAATAATTATATTATTCCATTCTCTCTAGCAGACGAGCTCCTTGATGTGTATTGAGTTGTGTGGTTTGTTTGAAGGCAAAGTGTGTCATTTATTCGCCACTGGAACTGTTAAAATAATGCTTAATCCTGCAGCTGAAAACGAAGTCTGATCAAACGTGAATGCAACGTTAATCGGGTTAGATCATGGGTCTCAAACTGGATTCCTGAAGGGCCGCAGCTCTGCACGGTTTTGCTCCAACCCTAATCAAACACAGCTGATCCAACTTATCAAGGACTACTAGAGACTATTAAGCAGGTGTGAGTTGGAGCTGGTTGGAGATAAACTATGCAGAGCTGCGGCGCTCCAGGAATTGAGTTTGAGACAATTGGGTTAAATAAAAGCATCACAAAGCAATCGCATGAAAAATAATAGTTATGACATGAATCCTAGTGTTTTTAAACACTATAGGCAACAATTCTGTTCCTTGCATAATTCAATGTTCAGACTGTAGTATAATCAAGAGTTCACACTTAGCTGATGATTGATTATGAAGCTTGTTTGGCATGCTGTTCCAGGAGAGAGCCCTGAGCTCATAAGATCCTCGAGCCCGGGGCTCCCTCCCGAGAGGGGAGTTTGAGCTCAGGTAGATCTCGAGAACTCTCCTGGTGTGGTAGCTAATGAACAGATAGTGATTGCTTTTAAGAGATAACAACTTCCTAGGAGAATGTCTATGATGGCGATTTGGATTAGTCAATTAACTTAAGTTGCATGTTTTTGGACGGGGGGAGGAAACTGGGAAACCCACATGAGCACGGGGAGAACGTGTAAACTCTGCATAGAAATATTGGCTGGCTTGGTAAGGACTAGAACCAATGACGTTCTTGCTGTGAGGCAACAGTGCTAACCACTGGGCCACCATGTCACCCATCTAGGAAAGGAGGAGGAGTGGCGGAAGGGGGGATTCTTCAAAGTAAAGATGGCTGTTATATGGAACTTAGGGTATTTATTAGGGATGCCACAGTTTTCAATATAATATTGAACCTTACGGTACGACCTCCATGGTTTAATATGCGCTTGTGAATTGCGGTTTTCTAGGTTTTGCGTTTAAATAATTTATGTGCGTTTTACATCTCCCCGAATTGACTGTGTGTGCCTGTGAGTCCATGAGCTGAGATGGGGAAACTCCTCCCTGTGAGTAAATATCCAATCACTATGCTCTAAAGTTAGGGGGCACTAACATTCAGTTCACACTTTAACGTAGTGAGCGGCGGGTGAAGTGAGGCAACAGTACAAGGAAGCGATGGCAAAGTGAGGCAACTGTAAGAAAGCGCTGGATAATATTTAGAATATTTTCGTAAAACATTTCGACTTTGTTCTCATAACATTTCAGCTTTATTCTTGAATTATTATTTCTTTAAGCTCTAAATTTTTTACTTTTAAATTTTTTTTTATGCATGGCACTAAAACGGTGTCTTAATTTCTCAAATTCTGTTTGATGGAGCAAGGACATTTTTTCAATCACTATTTTAACTTTTTTTTGTAAATAATATTATGACTTTACCCTTGTATGTACGACTTTATTCTGGTAATATTTTTTAATTTATACTAGTAAGATTTCATCTTTATTCTTGTAACATTTCGACTTTATCCCAGAATTATTACGTCTTTAATCTTGGAATTTTAGAATTAAAAATGTCACTAAAACACCATCTAAATTTCCCAAAATCTCCCAGTGTTGACGTCGGTTTCCTCTGGGTGCTCTGGTTTCCCCTACAGTCCAAAGACATGCGCTATAAGTTCACTAAATTGACCTTAGTTTATGAGTGTGTGTGTGTGTGTGTGTGTGTGTGTGTGTGTGTGTGTGTGTGTGTGTGTGTGTGTGTGTGTGTGTGTGTGTGTGTGTGTGTGTGTGTGTATGCGTGTTTCCTAATACTGGTTTGCGGCTGGTGGGGCATCCGCTGCGTAAAACATATGCCGGAATAGTTGGCGGTTCATTCCACTGTGGGGACCCCTGATAAATAAGAGACTAAGCTGAAGGAAAATTAAATAATCAATGGTGACATGTATAAAAGATTTTTTAAAGATACACATTTTTAAAAGACAATTTGCATGGATAAAAAAATATTACGTTTAAATAAATAATAAATAAATAAACAATTAATTTGAAAGATAATTTGTAAAGACAAAAAAGTTTTCAATAAAAATAAATAGATAAACAATGATTTGAAAGATAAATTGTAAAGACAAAAAAATTTTTCAATAAAAGTAAATAAATAAACAATTTTAAAGATAATTTGTAAAGATAAAAAAATTACGTTTAAATAAAATAAATAAATAAACAATACATTTAAAGATGATTTGTAAAGATAAAAAAAAGGTTATAAAGAAATGTTTAAAGATATTTTTTTAAATATATAAATAATATAAGATGTAAAAATCAAGATATAAAATGTTTAAGATATTTAATTATAACTACATAAATAATATGTAAAATTTTAAAGTCAGCTTAACAGTTCCAAGTTACAATGGATTAACTAAAGCAATTGATCATTTGTTTTACAGTCGTCTTATCTGTTATTGGCTGAACAAACGCACAGCCCCGCTCCCAAACACACAGCATTAGTTGAGCCGGAGTTTTGACACGGTAAAGCACATAAACAGAGCTGAAAGAGACACAGTGTTTAGAGTATTGAGAGAGTCAAGGTCTGACATACAGTAAATGTTGTAAAAACGTCACACGGATATAGACACATGCTGAGCGTGGCGGAGTTTATCTGCCTTTCTGACAACACGCCAGTATTTTAAATATTGCAGAATATGATATAAGGGTGTTGAGCCTCACCGATGCTTATGAATAAATCATGACACGGAGAAGTTCATGGTTGGCCGTGACTGTCTCAGCTGCGTGTCTGTGTGTGTGTGTGTGTGCGTGTATAAATCAGTGTGACTGTCAGACCGCCCATGTCTCACTGTCTCTGATGAAGAAAACATCTCTTTCACAGCCACATCTGTCCACAAACCACTCAATAATGTCCTTTCATTCAGAAAAAAAAACATCTCTTGAGCCATATTCTACATTTCTGCAGCCGGTTTTGCCTTGAAGCTCCACTTATAATGTTGGTAGGAAAGGGTGATGCATTTCAACTGTGCAATATTCTTTTATTTGATTGTGTTTGGCTCAGTATTGTAAGGAACAAAATAAAAATACGGCAAAAATATAAATAAGACTGAAATGGTTTATAACTATTAGAAAAAGTAATAATAATCTTAAACAAAGTAAACAGTGCAGCCTTTGCAAGTAGCTGAAATAAGTTAAGACGAAGTAAGATAAAATATGAGATGAACAACTTTTTTCAAATCAAAAGCATATTTAT